>NC_046156.1:29275014-29532514 GCF_011064425.1 Rattus rattus
AGGCTGGGTTTCTGTACATTCCGGAAAGGTTTAGCTGACCATCACTAGGGTGTTAGGTCACACACAGAGGTGTGAGGAGAGCTAGTTCAAGATGGTTTTGGATTTCAGCCTGTAGCATTCCAGCTTTGTAAAACCTGTCACACAGTCTTATAGAATTGTTTAACACAGATGGCTTGTTTCTGGAAACGTTATTCACATAGGCCAATTATTTTATAGTGTTTCCTGATAATGAGTATCAGATCATATAGTTTTTCCTCTTCATTGGTGCTCTTTTGGTTTATTGAGACTGAGAGTATCATGTAGCTCATGTTGGTCTCATACTCTGTGTAGCCACGGCTAGCCTTGAACTCTCTTGCCTCCACTTTCCAGCTACTGTAACAAAAGATGTTCACAGCCACACTTGGGTTGAAGGACACAGCTCTGACAGGATTTTAAAGCAGTGTTAGATTGCAATGCCCTGGGTGATGTTTGATGGCATTAGCATTCTATAAGGTGGTACCTGCCAGGCCGACACTGTAACCCAATGCTTTGTCCTGGTGAAGCTAACGAGTCCTTTGCAGAGATGCTTTTGAGGTGTGCAAATGTACTGGTTTTGTCTGTTACGTACATGCACATGTGCTGAGGCGTGGGTCTGTGCACAGGCAGAGGTCAGGAGAGCGCTTTGGGTTTCTTTGAGCTGGATGGGTTCCACGTAGCCTGGAATCTTCCTTTCAGTCTAGGTGGGTAGGTGCTGAGAACCTAACTCTGGCTCTCATTGCTCAGCAAGTACTCCAGCACCTGAGCTAGCTGCCTCAGTCCTCAATACCGTCACCCATTATTCAACTGTCACCCCTTGCTTTAGTAGTCATTAATCTCTTCAAACTCTCAGGGTCCTGTATTGATGAGCTGGACATACTTTTATGAAAATCCATTGGCTTGGCTGGTGGCAGTGCCTTCAGTTGGGCTCTGATACTTTCTTCATCCCTTGCAAACATAGCAGTGTTTGGGCATGGGGAGATAGAACAGAGACAGTGAAGAACTGTCCCTGAGTCTCACAAGTGCATATTGCCTGTGTGTCTGCTACACTGGCTGAATCCTGCCAGTCCCGGAGTGGGTATTATTGTGAAACCCGCTGTTACTAGTCCATCCTTTGCGTCCTAAGATTCTAGCTCCTCCTCTTTTCTCCTTTGGTTTTTTCAAAGCGTCAGAAGCTGGAACATAGAACCAGTGTAGACTGAGAGGGCAATTCTTCTCAAGAACTCCATCCATAAGCATTTCTCCCCCTGGCCTCATCGCTCTTAGTCTCATGGTAGGGTTGTAACAGTGGAACCTAGAGCTACTGAGTTTATAGGGGGATAATCCATTAAACCTGGTTGTATATCTAAAGTTAGCTTTCCCATTGAAAAGGGACAGACAGCTTCCTTAATCCAAAATGTGAAATACTGCAAAAGACAGGTGTTTTCAGACCAATCTAAGGTGGACAATTCTTCTTTTCATGATAGGTCATACATAGTTAATCTAGATGTACTAAGCACACCTACAGTAACTGTTGGGCCCATGTTTAAGATACATGTGAAATAGACATTAGTCTATATTAGCTTTAGATTCATTTAAAGACACCTCATCTTTTATATATACATATTCTAGAAAATGAAAGAAAAATTTAAAAATTGAAACCTTTCTGGTTTCATGTATTTTAGATAAGAATTTTTCAGTCTGTATTTTTGTTCTAAGGAATAATACAGTGGCTTCTAGAAATACTTAATAGGGCAACAACACTTATAATTATAATACAACTTGAAAAAGCAATGATTTAAGATTTTAAGCAGTGCCTTACCTGGAGAAAAAATACTTTTCTATTGTCAAAAGGGAAGATTTCTTAAGTAGAAAAAGGAAATAAGACTGCAGTGTACTGGCCATGAACACAGGAAAAGTAGGGGTCTTGGTTAGTAGGTCTTCAGTGTCACAAGGTAAGAGGGGGTGTCATACAGCAGTGTAGGAGAAATGAGGGCACGAGGCAGGCATCAGCTGGAGTTTGAAGGGTTACAGGGTGAGGTTCTCTAGGATCGAAATGAGTTCTTGAGATTTAAGTGCGTTCAGAATGCCCACATACTGGTTTCATGTGTGTTTGTATGTATGTGTGTTTGGTTCCGTTGTGATTGCCATCGGCAGTGATGCTGTGAATGGGCCAGAGTGGATCGACTAAGCATTAGCTTTTACCAAAGTTCAGTTGTGTTAATTGGTTCTGACTCTTAATGGTCCATTTGTGATTACAAATGTTACCACTTTGCTGTTGTGATAAGACTCAAACTTCTGAAAGTAAATGAGCAGACTAAATATTTCTAAATAAGCTAGAACGACTGTCTATAAGAGTCATACCTGAAAGTCTATGGTTATGGTATTATTAAGATCGACATTTTAAAACTTATTAAAATGTTTTCATATATTTTGATGATAGTCTTTCTACTACTATTCCCATCTCTTCCTAGATCTTCCCATCTCAGTCCCCACCCGGCTTCAAGTTGTCCCTCTCCCTCTCCCTCTCCCTCTCCCTCTCCCTCTCCCTCTCCCTCCCTCCGTCCCTCCCTCTCTTTCTCCCTCTCTCCCTCTCCCTCTCCATCAAATGGAAATCAGAGTGGACAAATAAACTAAAAAGAGAAAAAAACACACACTGAAAAGCACAGTCAGGGAGCCCATGCTGTGTTAGCGCACTGCTCCTGGGGATACATCCCCACGATGTGGTTGAGAGGTGAAGTAACAGTCTACTGAAGAGAACCAATTTTCCCTTCTCAGCAGATACCAGTGGCACATAGCTTCCTGGTTGGGGGTGGGACTTTGTGTCTACTTCAAGAAGAGCAGATTTTATTTAAGATGTTAAAATTTTAACATTTAACTTGCCACAAGAGCCTCAGACTCATGATTAAATAGAAGCAGGTTCTTTAATAATTTGATATAAATATCTTAATCTTTGTCTTTACTTTTTTCACGAATAATTATTTTGCTTTTGCTTTAAGATTTATTTTTTAAGAAAAGCATTCATTTATAAGTATTTTTATGTGGGGTGAACAGATGCCACAGCATATTGTGGAGGTCAGAGGACAGCTTGTGGGAGTCAGTGATCCCTTTCTGCCATGTTGGCCTTGGGCAGTCTCACTCAGGGTATTAGGCTTGGGTGGAAGATTCTGTTCTACACAGAGGTCAGCAAAGGGTGTTGAATCCCCTGTAACTAGTGGTTGCGGCCACCAGTGGTGCTGGGAATAGAACTTGGATCCTCTGGAAGAGCAGGCAGTTTTCACAGCTGAGCCATCTCTCCAGTCCCAGAGTTATTAAATGTTTAAGTGTTTTGCCCAAATGTATGTGTACTACATGTGTGAGGCCCAAGGAAGCCAGAAGAGGGCACTGGATCCTCTGGTACTGGAGTTATGGACAGTTTTAAGTCAGCCTATGAATTCTGGGAATGGAATCACCCAGGTCCTCTGTAAGAATAGCAAGTGCTCTTAGCCACTGAACCAGCTCTCCAGACTCAATAATTATGATTTTTTTCCTCCTCTACTTCTTTTTTGAGAGAAGGTCTCACTCACTGTGTAGCATTGGGCTGGCTTGGAATTAGTTATACAGACCTACTGGCCTCAGGTCTCAGATTCTGTCTCCTGGGTGCTAAGATTAGTGCCCAGCAGGACTTGGTGTTTCTCAGGAGTTGCATTTAAACCTTTGTCTTGGTCATAGAGCACACCATAGATTGTGTTGGTGTTTGTTTTGAGATAGGGACTCATCATGTAGTCTTGCCTGGCTTGGAATTCCCTATGTAAGCTAGGCTGGCCTTGAACTCGGGAGTTCTGCGTTTTTCCTTACTATGGTATTTTACAGCCATCCTATTGAGGTGTAACTCACACACTATAAAATTAACTTACTTAATTACTGCTCAGCAAGTCTTACTGTTTTCTTACTTTATTACCCACCAGTATTCCAGAACATTCTGATCACCTCAAAAGAGACACTCCTTATCTTTTAGGAGTCACTTCCCATTCTGCCTTTGTCAGCAGCTCGGCCTGAGTAGATGCTGATTTGTTGTTGTTGGATTGAACTTATTCTGTGACTGACTTCTTTCTCTGAGCACAGCATGTGAGGCTCATCCATGTTGCCCCCCATATCAGCACTCTATCCCTTTCCGCTGTTGAAGAGCCGTTCCATTCTGTACGTCATTTTTTTCTTACCTATTCCTCACTTATTCCCGGGTTGGTGGACATTGGTGGCTTCCGTCTTTTGGCCATGAGAAGTAGTGCTCCTGTGAACGTTGGTCAGTAGTAAGGGTTCGTGTGTTTTGTTTTCATCTATCTTACGGCATTTCTTGATCACATAGTAACTGTATTTTTAGAGATTGTCATAATGTTTTCTAAAGTGACTATACTATTTTACAATTTCATGAAGTTTCTGGTTTTTCTTTATTCTTACCCAAAAATTGCTATTACGGATCTTTTTGGGTTAGCTGTCTTGGTGGATGTGAAAGTGGTCCTGTGTTCCTGTTTGAATTTCCACTGTCCCAGTGACTGGTGATGATGAACATCCTTTGATGTGCTCACTGCCTTTCATTTACCCAATATGATGGAGGGTTCTGGGTTCTCCAGTTGTGTGGTTTTAACACACTTAGGCCTTAGTGCATCTCATAGTACCCCTCCTGTGCTGTGAGCTTCAACTCTTCTAGTGATGGCTGGCTTTGTGGGTGAGCTAAAGTAAGTTGCTAAACACTTTTTGTCACACCAAAGGAGAACCCTGAACCCACTGAGCCATGTCTTTTCCCTTTACTCTCCCCTCAGTCCTCAGCAGCCATCAGTGTACCTTGTGACTCTGTAGACTTGCATGTTCTAGAGATCCATTGAAGTAGAACTGTACAGTATGCAGTATGTTTTATATATATATATATATCCTTTTGTGGCCTGGCCTTTTTTCTTTAGCATGTTTTCAAGATTTGTTTACCTTTAGCAAGTATGAATATTAATTTCTTTTGACTGAATGGTAATCCATTATTCTAGATACAGCACTTTTTGTGTGGCCACTACCTGTGGGTAATTATTTGAGTTTATGTGTGTTCTTGTTTGTTTGCTGTTTGTTTTGTGATGGGGTCTTGTTATGTAGTTAGACAAGTGGTGATCCTTCTGCCTCAGCTTCCTGAGTCCTAGATTACAGCACACACTCACACCTGCTACCCTGTGCGTTTAAAGCACTGGTGCTGTGATGCTTTTTGTTTGGGCCACTGAGTAGCCCAAGCTCAGCCTCAGCACTGAGCCTCCTGAGGACCAGTTTTATAGTTGGGCCACTGTGCACACCAGCATTGTACTTGAGTTAGATCTGTGGGCAAACGGAAAGTGGCAGGTGAATGCATAGTTCATCGCCAGAGAGGAGGGCTTATAACTGCAGCTAGTAGTCCACTTCAGGGGTCCAGGAGTCAGACTGGATGGCAAGTGGTTTTCCCTCCTGAGCCAGTAGTTAGCCACATGTATTTAGGCAGTGGTAACTGACCCCAAGGTAACTGTACGTGCCCATCCTTTTACATCACAGCTTTAAAAAATCAAGTTAAGATGTTCAGCAACATAGGAATTAGGTAAATGCAAAAAAATTATTTTTCAGGGGTTGGGGATTTAGCTCAGTGGTAGAGCGCTTGCCTAGGAAGCACAAGGCCCTGGGTTCGGTACCCAGCTCCGGAAAAAAAAAAAAAATTATTTTTCTGTACATGGAGGGTTTTTTTCCAGCCATAAAAAGTGGTTGTTTGCAGAGAAAATTAATGAAACTGGAGATAATCAGATCATGTGAGTTAAGCCAGTCCTAGAAAGACAAATGTGTAGTTCCCTCCCATCCCTGACCATACAGTGTTATAAATGCATACTCATATAAACCAGGTGCAGGTAAAGTAAAATTGCGTGAACAAAGGGAGCCAGTAGAGGGAGAGGCATGGCGAGGTCTGCTTAACACGTGACCTATACTTGACGGAAAGGTAAAGCAAACACTTTTTAAAATGGGAAGAACTAAAGGCACGGGTATCTGTCAGTTAAGAGGCAGGGAAAACGAGAGTTTTGTCGCTTTGGTCTCAAGATTGGGGCCACGTGCGTTTTCTACTGTGTTTATCTGTGTAAACTGCAGTGTATTTACCTGAGCGTCCCAATGAAGTACTTGTTGAGTGAATGAAGGAAGGAACTGTCTCTTATGTTCTATTCTCCCGTGTGTCCTAGCACCTCTCAGCTTTTCTTAATCTAACCGGTTTGAGTGATCACAAACCGTAAGTTCTTATTGTCTGATGTTTATGTCTCTGAGCATGGCTTCCATTTATAGTTTCCTAATCAGTGTGGCGAGTATTGCTTAATCTCTGTTCTGCACAAGGATAAATGGAGACACAAAAACACTTCCATGTAATGCTGGAAGAGACTCAAGCCATAAAGTCTTCTCGTTTTAATTTTTCATTGTATTTTTTATGTGTATGAGTGTTTTACTTTCATGTGTGTATGTGTACCACATGTCTGTGTGTGCTCATGGAGGTCAAAAGAGGCATCGGATCCCCTGAACTGGAGTTACAGCTGTTGGTAGCCACCATGTGGGTGCTGGGAATTGGACCAGGTCCTCTCTGAGCTCTCTTGACTGTTAAGCCATCTCTCTAGCCTCAATCTTCTGTGAATGTGTGAAACAGCTCTATTTCAGGTGTGGGTCCATTAAAATATCTGCTAGTTCTAAATTTTTATTTGCTTATTTTTATAGTTGAGGTCAGTATAAGTTTCCAGAGTTAGTTTTCTTGTTTTGGGGATCAAATTCAGGTAGTAAGTGGTCAGTTTATCATGGCAAGTGCTTTTACCTGTGTGTGTCTGTGTCTGTGTGTGTGTGTGTTTCTCTGTGACTGTCTTTTAAAACATCAGAACATCAGTTTTGTTTGTGTGTGTGTGTGTGTGTGTGTGAGAGAGAGAGAGAGAGAGAGAGAGAGAGAGAGAGAGAGAGAGAGAGTCATTTAATTTGGTACCAGAGTTAGTGAATGCTTTTGGTTCAGCAGCAGAACTCTATTCATGTTGACAGCTGTCGCTGTGAGATGCACTGTCACTTTGAACTTAGCAGGTGTTTGGTTTTCCTTTTAGGTGTTGACAGCTCTTCTACCACAAGCAGCGCTTCGCCCTTGCCCAACAGTTATGATGCCTTGGAAGGAGGAAGCTACCCAGGTAATCTGTTTAGAGCTTGTACATTGCTCATTTAAGTTACTGACTGCATCTCTTAAGTGACAGGATGCATATCAAAAGCAGACTGCATTTTTAAGTAAAAAAAAAAAAAGTGGGATATTTTCCTGGCATTTCTCAGCTATAATATAGTAATATAACAACCATTCATGTTGTTTCTGGTGACCTGAAGAAATTGTTTTTTTGTTTTTTTTTAAACTTTTCTCTTTCTAAAAAAAAAAAAAAAAACCTATTTAATAGTGAGCAGGGTATTTTTTTTTTCTCTTTTAAAAAACAGCTCCTTAAATTGTGCTATTTCTGTTGATTTGCATGGGTCCTTGAATCTCTTCCAGCTAACCCCTGAGTACCTATTTGATTCCTTACTTCCCTTGTGGCTCCCGATGCCCCCACGTGGTAAAAAGCCAAGTAGACCCAGGAGTGGGTTTTAGAGACATTGCTGTTTCTTCTTTTTTTCTAAATGTATAACTACATATACATTTGTACCCCATGTCCTTGGTCAGAAGAGAGGGTTGTTTGAAGCTGGAATTGCAGAGGGTTGTGAGCCTCAGGAATTAAACCTCTTTCCTCTGTGAGAGCCATTGCTCTACAGCCATTATTCTTAATTATATCTGGAGAGAACTTCATTACATGAGAACGGGCAGGGGATGGTACTTATGGAGAAAATACACAAACTGTTGTAAGCCGTAGTCATTCCACTGTAGCATTAACTTAACGTTGCAGTCTTCCGGATGCTGCTGTCTCCTGTCACCCACACAGTGGAACATTCCCTTCTCTCATGACTGCAGAGTTCAGAACAACAGCTCAGATGACTTTGTCCTTCTGGTCCCTCATCACTGTGATAATATCATTTCACTGGGATAAAATTTAGCTGACGCTGTGCTGCTCTGTACCTGACACACTGCTCAGTCACGATACCCGGAATCAGGACAAACAGTGAATCCTCTCGACTCCCTTTACTCTTTAAACAAAGTCTCTTGTGGTTGAGCTGTGTGTGTGTGTCTGTGTGTCTATGTCTGTCTGTGTCACAAGGTGGCAGACCTATCTACAGGTGTCTTCTAAATTCAAACACAGTCAATAAAAAGATAGATTCTTCAAGAGAACTTTTAAACAACAAATTTTTATTAGGTCATGTACTTATCAGTACATGTTTTTGCACTCTTAGCTAGTAAGGAAAACAATTTTTAATACAAAAAAGATTTAAGTGATTAAGTAAAGTAAGACCAACTCAATATACCAAAATCTTACACTGGTTACACACACACACAGCAGTGTGCACTGCCAAGTATTCAATTTTTCTCTAGTTTTACTGGAATTTTTGCTTTTATGTTTGGGTAAAGAAATTTCTTAGTCACATATTGATGCCAGATGTTGTTCTAGAAGGTTTGGACACTTATCTTATATTCTACTCACAATTTAGCTCTGCAGATAATAAATATTTCTAGAGTATTAGAGGAATATGCCACTACTTTCATGGACATTTGACATTAAGGGTCAGATAAGGGCAGTGTGGAAAGAACCGACTTTTATCTTCATTCTCTGCTTCTTACTCCCTTCCTCCTGGGAGAATCACAAACCCAAGGGCCGGGTGAATGCACATGGACTTAGTGATCCTCTCTTTCTAGTTGACATGAGTTCTGCATTTGGCACAGTAAAGCATTCTGAAAGGAAAAGAATGCCAACGGTTACTACTTACCAACTGGATTGTGGGTCGTGAACACCTAATTTTTTCTTTGTAGATATGCATTCTTCTTCAGCAAGCAGCCCCGTTCCCGATCGTGCCCCGGAACCTAACTCCACCCTCGTCCCCACTCCCACTGCTGCTCAGCCAGCCAAGGTAGCAAAGCCTTTTGGCTATGGCTACCCAACGCTGCAGCCTGCTTATCAGAATGCAGCAGCACCACCCACCACAGCCCATCCCAGCGGGCCCGCGTATTCTGGATATCCTCAGGTGTGTATTCAGTCGTGTTTGATAAGTTGATGGAAGCTGTGTCAATTGGAGGACTCTCTGATAATCTCAGTTTAAAGAGATGGGGTCTGGATAAAGTGAATACCTTGGATTTTCTTTATGTATTTGCAGTTTTATCCCGGTGTGTGCGATCAGTAAATGAAGTGTAACTTAAAACTTGATGTCTATACATGCGTCTGGGTTTGCCGTGTGTGTGCAGATGACTGCAGAGCCAGGAGGGGGCGCTGGGCTACCTGAGCTGCAGCTGGAGGCAGTAGGGAGTTCCCACCGTGAATCCTGGGACGTGAACTTGGGTCCTCTGGGAAAGCCAGTGCTCGCAATCATTGAGCCACTTCTACAGCCCATAATAATAGCTTTAAAATTCTTTATATTGCTAAGCTGACAGTTACCTCAGAAAACAAGAGAATGTAATTTAGTATTTATTTTAGCATCTGTTCTTTACTTGGAGTCTAATACAAAAATAACCCTGTGAGAGTCTTCATGAACAGAAGTGCTCTCTGGTTTGTGTGTTCACAGCAGCTGTATTATTTTTTCTGTTGTTATGATAAGATGCTGCGCCTGTGACCAAAACTGACTTATGGAGAGAGAGTTTGTTTTGGCTTATGATTCCAGAGAGAGAATTATAGTTGTGAGGAAGACGTGCCATGAGGTGGCCAGAGCAGAAAGCGGTCTGATCACGTTTCAGGACATGGAAAACCAAAAGAACAACCTGGAAGTAAGGAGAGGTGACTTAGGTCCTCAGCAGGTTCATGGCCTTGACAGTTCTAGACTCCCCTAACGGTGCCACCAGCTGAAGACCAGGTGTTCAAATGCATGAGCCTAGAGTGGGAGTGGATCATCTCCCGAGATTCTCTCGAGCTGTCTCGAAGAACGTTTCAGTTTAGTTGTTTTTAGCATGCTAAATAGTGCTCATTTTTATTTATTGAGTAGAAAATAAAGCAGGGAAATGAGTGAAATGGCCAAAGCAGTGTGTGTGTGTGTGTGTCTGTGTGTGTGTGTGTATAAATTCTTTTAACATATATATATATATATATATATATACTTTATATATATTCTGTGTTAGTGTGTGTGTGCATGTGTAGAGGTCAGAGGACGACATGGAACCAGTTCTCCTTCCAGCCGGGTCTCCTTCCATCTTTACGTGGACCCAGGGATTGAGCTCAGGTCACTAGGCTCACATGGCAATACCTGCTGAGCCGTTTGCTGGCCCTCGAATATATACTTTAAGGAGTCTCCTGTAGTACAGCGTCATCCTTAAGAATGTTGCCCAGTGTGTGCTCTACTGCTTCAGCTATGAACTCTACAGACTTTCCTTATAACAACTGCACCAGTTAGGTGGTGAGAAAGGCCCAGCTTGTCACCCTCAGGAAGGCAGGCACCGTGCGGTGTTTGTTCTTCAGAGGCCAGGTGCTAGCATGGTATTGCTGGTTTCACATTCATCCCACCCCCTGCCGCAGAGGATTTTGGAGAAAGACCTTTGGGTAGCCAACAAAAGGAATAATCATTTCTAAAGGCTACTACAATTCAGTGTACATACAAATTTACCCAGCTATCTTAGAAATGCCCTTTTATATTTGGTTGTTTAAACTATTAGCCAAATAATAACTTAACTGGCATTATGTTTGCTTTTGTGTTACAATTATTATTTTAATTTGAAACAAACTTTACCCGTTTGAATTTATGCCTTCAATCTGATGGGAGGCTGAGGCAACAGCCCAGTAGAGCTTCGTTTTGCTGCCATGTCATTTTACTGCCGCCTCTGCTCCAGGAGCTTGGTCACATTCATATTCATATAGGAACCATAGGTTCGTGATTATTCTCTTTCATTTAGTATTTATGTATCAAGTCATAAATTCATGATTGTTAGTACAGCCAACGTCTTATTTCTTGACAGAGACCTGATTAGAAACTCTTGACCCACTTGCAGAGCTGTGAGGATTGCCTGATGCTTTACCTGGTGACCTCCTGGTCATTTGAACTGTCCTCATTAAGTTTTACCCAGTGGGTTTTACCATTTGGTGATATCCGTCTACCTTCAATTCCAGATGACCATTACCTAAGTGGGTGGTAAATAGTGATTTTCTTGAAGTGATCATCCTATATGTATTAATTAGAATCAGTGCATTCATATAGTGAATGTTGGTCCCTTTACTAAGGAATGTGGAGGATAACTATATACAGACACAAAGTGTACCCTTTAGGTTTTTTGTCCTTTGTTAAAAAGTTTGTGGTTAGAGTCACGTGTATGTCCAAGTTTATATTATAAATAACAAAAGAACTAAATGGAAAACTAATTTAAAATGTTTAATACAGGTGAAAAATGAAATTAGATATCCATGAATATTTTTCATAACATTTGCATATCAAAATAATACAATTTTTGGCCCAGAGTTGACTGAATCTATCACCTATAGCTTACAGAATAGAATATAGACTATATATACTTAAATATACACCTAATTAAATAATTTCAGAATAATATCAACTTTTATTATGAGTAGAAAATTATTAAATGTAAGATTTGTTTTGTTGGTAATTACGAGCACTGGCTGCTCTTACAGAGGACCTGGGTTCGATTCCCAGCACTTACACTGTGGCTCTGAGGGCACCAAGCATACAAGTAGTGCACAGACTTACATGCAGACAAAACACTCATACACAAAATGAAATTTAAATTTAACTTTACCACAGTGATGAGAAGATACAAAAAGCCATATCTGTATGAATCACATATTAAAATAAAAGATTAGTGTTGTCATAATTTTTGTTTTTAAATATGTACCCCAAGTGTCAGTAAAATTAGCTCAAACAATATTTGTCATGATACTAGAGTTTGGGCTTGGTTTCCTAAACTTTAAAGATTGCTTTTTATTTCTTTTGAATAGTTTTGTTGTTGTGTAAAAAAGGACTTTGTATTTTGAGGGAAAGTTAATGGAGAACCCAGTCGTGCAAATAAATAGTCTTAAAGGAAGTGTCAGTACAGGCGCTGTATTTTGAGGGAAAGTTAATGGAGAACCCAGTCGTGCAAATAAATAGTCTTAAAGGAAGTGTCAGTACAGGCGCTGTTCTGGTGAATTTCGACTTACTTACCTCAAAGCCTGGGTGGCAGCAGAGTTCCTTAAGTTATTTGGCGTTCATGGGAAGCCGTGCATGCAAAGCAATACTACCACAGGCACAACACGGAGCAGAGTCAGCGGAGCAGACCTCTCCACACATGCGCAACCCTCAACCCGGGACAACCCCGGAAAGCACAGGGTCACATATCACAGATTAGCAAAATTTCAGTTATGAAGGAGCAACAATAATAATTTTATGGTGGGGTCAGCACAGCATGAGGAACTGAATCAAAGGTCACAGCATAGGAAGGTGAGAACCACTGCTCTAAAATGAATGGAACCTGAAATGCTTCAGTGTTTGTCGTCCCTCTTTAATAATGTAAACCATATTTTTTGATTTTGAACAGTATGAGATTATGAATAATATTGGTTTTGTTTTGAAATGTTTAATTACTCTTTAAATTGACTGTTTTGTTAAGGTATGACTCTAAATCCAGATAGAAATTTTCTCAGTATCTATAGTTTCCTTTGCATTAGAATCCAGTATTTAGGAACTTCTGTCATACTGGTTGTAAGCGCTGTCCTTCTGCCTTGTCTCTCTCGCAGCAGTACCCAGGTGTGCACCAACTGTCCTCAGGTCTGGGAGGGCTAAGCCTGCAGAGCTCTCCACAGCCAGAAAGCCTACGGCCTGTGAACCTCACCCAGGAGAAGAACATCTTACCTGCAACTCCCATTTGGGCACCTGTACCTAACCTGAGTGCAGAGCTCAGCAAGTTAAACTGTAGCCCAGAGTAGGTACTCTGTGTTTCACAGCATCTTTGCAGTCGGAGAGCTTGATGGACACAGTAATCAAGCAGTGTGGTGTTGGTCCCTTGATGGGAAGTTTTGTTCATGTGGGCTTTTCTGTTTGGGTTTGTATAGAGGTACATGTAAGCTTTCCTCTGTGTGTTGGGGCAGGGTGTGTATGTGTGTGGTACACTGTATTTATTTGTTAGTGGTGTGTATGTGTGGAGAGCACTGTATATGTGTGGAGAGCACTGTATATGTGTGGGAGTGGTGCTGTATATGTGTGTCATACACTGTATATGTGTTGGGATGGGGTGTGTGTGTGTGTGTGTGTGTGTGTGTGTATGGTGCACTGTATATGTGTTGGGTGTGTGTGTATGTGTGTGGGTTGCACTGTATATGTGTTGGGTGGTGGGTGTGTATGTGTGTGGGTTGCACTGTATATGTGTGTGTATGGAGCACTGTATATGTGTTGGGTGGTGGGGTAGCATAGACACACATCAGGCATCCTGCTCTGTCACGGTGCTTTACTCCTTGGAGACACGCAGTCACTGAACCTGGAGCTAAGCCTGCAGTCAGTACACCTCAGCAGTTTCCCTGCCTCCACTCCCACAGCAGGCGCACGTGGCCACTACTGCTCTTTTATGTGGCTACTGAGGATTTGAACTCAGCTCCTCAGACTTGCATAGCAAGCTCTCATTGCTGGGCCATCTCCTGCTCGGGTAGCTCCTCGTTGTGCTGTAAACTAACTCACTGTTAGAGTTAGGATATGTCACACTTTGAACAGTGAAATGGGGTTCTTGGTTTAGGTCTTTTGTTAGCTGTCCGGCACATGCCTGACTGAGTAATTTCCTTCCTATGAATAGCTGTAGTGTCCTGCCTACCTAATTGTCACTCAGCTCTTGGAGGGTGCGGTCACCACGGTAGCTAACATCCTGAATGCTTGTGTCTTTTCAGCTCGTTTCGATGTACCTTGACCAGTATCCCACAGACACAGGCTTTACTAAATAAAGCTAAGCTTCCCTTGGGACTGCTGCTGCACCCCTTCAGAGACCTGACGGTAAAGTACACTTCAGCATTTACCTTCTGACACATGTGTAAGGTGTCCAGATTATTTTGTTTCCTACGAATGCTGTCTTCTTTTATTAGAGTTGGAGCAGTCATTTCTAGGTTGGTGATCAGTCCCCAGGACCCACATGGTAGAAGGAAAAGGCCATCTGCCACAAGTTATCCTCTGACCGCCACATTCAGGCTATAGCAAGTGGACCTGCACACACTCCCACATAACGTGGGACATGCAGGATGGACACAAATAAATGTCATCCTTTTAACAGTCACTGTCTCTCTTAAGATTCAAGCCAACGCTTGTCTTCTGAGTAGCTGCCTGTGTGACTGCCAGGGTGCACTGGTCACAGCCTGGGTTTCCTCCCGAGTGGGACAAATGTGAACCACAGCTGTGTGCTGCCTAATTGACATGGAGTCAGTCTGGTTCTGTGAGGCGTTGAGTACAGTGTGAAAAGCAGTTACTTCCCTGTGGGTATAGTTAGGAGAGTCATTCTGTAAGAAAGTCTGGGTCTCACTTTCGACTACTTAGTAGATTGGAAGTCACAGGCACCAAGGAACAATGCTCAAACTTTAAGAGTCTTTTATTAAACTGTTATGTTCAGATAGAGCTGGAAGTTATCTGATTGAATTAGACAACCTTGTGACGGTGGGGGAAATCTACAAATGTCAGGTCTGCTGAGTGAAAGCAGTTATGTCTCCACAGTGTGATTGAGGTAACAGCCACTTTGCTAGACTCTTACACATCTTCCTGGCATTTCATGTAGATAATTTTAGCAGTACCTGACAAGAGAGCCTATTTGGCTAAGAAAATAAACATTAAAATTTTAAAGTTGAGAGAAAATATTTGCCAGAGGCTTTTGTACTTAAGCTGCATTTTTCTGTCACATTCTTTTTCTGTGTGACTCTTGTCTGTTAGGCTGGATGTAAAGTATCAGTGAATAGAAAATAATTAAAATGCATAACCAGTCCTGGGAATTCATTCATTCAGTAAATAGTATGTCATTTAAACACTGTTATAATCTACATCATTAAACCAAGACAGTTTATTTCTTCCATGCATAGCTGAGAGTTTTTCCTTTCTTTTTCTTTTTTTTTCTTTCTGGGAAGGTTGTCACTATGTAGATTGGTCATAAACTCACATAAACCCACCTGATTCTGCCTCCTGAGTGCCAGGATTAAAGGCAGATGTGTCTGTGCCTGCTGCCCAGGGTCTTCAAGTACAAATTCCACATGTTATAGCTTATGTACACTGAAAGTTAATGGTGATATCCTATGGGATCTAGAATTAGGAGTAATTTTTTAATTTTCAGTTACTTTTATTTTCCATTTGTTCCTCACAAGTGATAATGTTACTATGATAAAATAATAGTGCAGAGCATTAAATACAGAAATTTTGTGTTGATTTTTTAAATCCCAAATGAAGCATATACTATGGTAGTGAGTGGATTCAGAGACATAGAGTAGTATATGACATGTTAATGTGTTATATTTTCTAAATTAACTAATTACGAAGTTCTTTCCCAAACTAAGCATAGGGGTATGTTTCTGTGGTATTGGCTTCTTTCTGTCCTCAGCTGCTGTGGGGTAACAGCCGCACAGCAGTCTCCTCTGCCTGGTCCCAGGGCAGACGTGCAGCAGAGGGCAAGGCTGTCTTCCACCACAAGTGCCGTCCCTTGCTGTTTCCTGAGTCAGGCTGAGAAGTCCTGGCATTGTTTCCTTGGCTCACTGGGCTCTTTGGTCGGTCAGCGCCTGACTGTTTTGCCTTTGTGGCAAGCGATGGCTGCTCGTCTGGCCAAGCACCCATGACACTGAATGAATAGCACACACGTTTGTGCATGCAGCAGGCGTGTTTGTGTCCTGATTGCCCTGGGGTCTGTGCTGCAGCAGTGTCTCTACTTTCTCTTGCAGCAATTGCCAGTGATAACCTCCAACACCATTGTGAGGTGCCGGTCCTGTCGGACGTACATCAACCCTTTTGTGTCCTTCATCGATCAGCGCAGGTGGAAATGCAACCTGTGCTACAGAGTGAATGATGGTGAGTTTCGGGTTCTAAGATGAGTGTGCCAGTGTCTCCTGACAGCTCTCCCTCTGCCTAAAAACAGCTTTCATGACATTTAATGAAGACAACACAGGCTAGGGAGCCTTCAGTCTGATCTCTGGAGAGAAAGTGACAGGGCAGAGTGAAACAGGATGGAGTGGGAAGGCACACAGAGAAGCTGGGCTGGTCTCTCAGGTGACACGTGTAACCAGCGCTGAGTGGTCAGTGAGTTCACACGCAGGCACGTGTGTCTTCCTGTTAGAGCTGCTTCCTGGTTGTGCTTCTCTAGGTCCCTCACCCCCATGTCTTGTGATGTTTATTATTAGGGGACACAAGTCTAAGGACAAAGGCAACCTGTGTCCTAGTTTTCTCAGGAAATAATTTTAAAAGTATTAAGTGTTTTCTTTTTTAGTGTTGAACTCCCAATGTGTTGCTAAATGTGCCTTGGATTCTTAATCCTTCTCTAGTTCCAGAAGAGTTTTTGTACAACCCCCTGACTCGGTCTTATGGAGAGCCTCATAAACGGCCGGAAGTTCAGAATTCAACTGTGGAGTTCATCGCTTCCTCAGATTACATGGTAACCACTCGGTGTCCACGTGGGTGGTGGGACACAATTAAATGAGTCAGTTCTTCTAAGTAAGTTCTCATCCAGATTTTGAAATCTATATTTTAAGATATTAATATGCAAGTTTGCATGTAACAATCAGAACACTCTTCCCAGATCTGATTTGGTCTTCCAGAATTATATTAATTATATTAATAGCAATGTGTTGTATTGCTAAGCAGCCTTAACCATGGCTTAGGGACAAACAGCATCCACAGTTAATTGCCACTTGAACATGATGACTTACTGAACTGGAGTATAAATACTTAGGTCATTTACAGCTAAGTGATCCCCCCCCCCAAAAAAAACAAAACAAAACAAAACCCTAGTGTATATTGTAGTCCAGAATGGTGGTCTTAAAATTATCGCCATCTTTAACGGCTCCTCCGGCACAGATAGCAAGACAGATGGCTGACTTGTTCCGTTCCCAACTTCAGTCATAAAATTCTGTTATTTTCTACTTAGAAAACTAGGTTTTACAAAATACTTAAAAATAGGTTTTAGGTTACATAATACTCATCTCTGTCTTCTCATTTTTATTAAAAATAATAGTAAACCCCCCCCCCATTGTTTTTACTCTGGTTGCTGGCCCTGTGAGGATCCTCAAGTGAAGAGAGGTAGCCAGGAACAACTGCCTGAGGCTTGGTAGACTCTTGGTGTTGTCTTGTTTTTGTAATTTGGGTGTGAACTTAGCCTGAGGTGACTTAACTGCAATTTTCATGTCAGTTTCTACCTCAACTACACTGTCTCCTCGTGCCATCTCAGCTTTGGAGCTCACATGTCCTCCACTCTGGAGGACTTAGAATCCTAGCCTGGGTGCAGTGCAGTAGGCTGTGTGTGCCCCCTGCTTATGATTCCAGCCCTCATGGCCTGAGTGCTGCTCAGTGGGAGAGCAAATGTGAGGGCCTGGGTTCAGTTCCCCAGCACTAGGGACTTAACAAGAAGAAAAGTTCTTTATGCCCTTCTATTACTTTCTGTGACTCAGTGACTCGGTTTCAGTACACACATCATTTGGACTTGTATATTATTAACAGAAGTACACATATGACAAATATGTTTAATTTCCCATCCACCCACTTCACTCCTCATTCTCGCGCCCTTTCCTTCCCTAGAATAAACTAAATTCTAATCTGGAGGCTGGAGAACTAGCCCGGGGGTAAGAGTATGTACTGCGCAAGCATGAGGACCTAGATTCAGATCCCAGTACTCACATCAAAGCTGGGCATAACCCAACAAGCTTTTGTAATCCTTGGTAATGAGGGAGAGAGTTGGCAACAGGAAAACCACTGGGCTTATTGACCAGCCTAGCTCCAGGCTCAATGCCAGACACTGTTTCTATCACTAAAGCAGAGAGTGTTAGAGCTGGACAAATCTATGACACACACACTACTTAACTCACACACTCTCATATACAGTTACACACCCATACGTACACATACTTCACTTACATACACCTACACACACTCATATATACCCATTCATACACACATACACTCACACATTCACATATACTCACACACATTTACATATACCACCCCCAGACTCATTTATAAACACAAGGGCTTCTAATCTGAGGCACACACCATTTCACTTTCGTATGTGTCCCACGTGTCTCTAGCAGATGGAGACTTAACCGTTTATACGGTATACCATCACAGGAACCTTCTTTACATTTAGCCTTAAGCTTTGCGACTTAGGCACCATCGGATAATCTAGTAGCTAATGCCAGTGGCAGATTGTCAGACTTTAACATCGGTTCTTAGTTAGGTACCTGTGGGGGCGGGGGCAGGGGGCGGGGCAGGGGTGGGTGTGCATTTGAGGCCAGAGAAGGTGCTGGATCTCCTGAAGATGCACACCATTCCTTGTAGGCATCTGGAAACCGAACTGCAGTCCTGCAGGAGCAGTTGTAACCACTGGGCTGTCTTTAGGCTCAACATTTGATTTTATCTTTTGACAATAATTAATATTTTATTTTTAAGTAAAAAAATAAAACTAGGGGCTGGGGATATAGTTCAGTGGTAGTATCTGTCTAGGATGTGCAAAGCTTAGATTTAATTCCTAACAGCAAAAAGTGAAAGATACTTTAAAAATTAAAATCCTAGGGGTTGGAGAGGTGGGTCAGTGGTTAAAAACATTTGCTGCTCTTCCAGAGGACCAGAGTTTGGTTCCCAGCACCCACATGATTAGCTCACAACTGTCTGTAACTCCAGTTCTGGGAGATCCAATGCCCTCTTCAAGCCTCTGAGGGCATTGCATGGGAGATGTTTACTTAGGCAAAAACACTCAAGCACATAAAATAAAATCAAATTTTAAAAAAGAAAAACTTAAAATTACATATTTTTTTTAGGAATAATTATTTAGACAGGTTAGCGTTAAATAACAATAACCTAGCATGTTTTTACTTTAGAAGATATTCTAGTCAATATTCCTTTAAAAAAAAACAAACACACTTAACATACTTAGCCATTACAACTGCCTTTAGTTCTAATCACAAATGAACTTTACCAGAGAAATAAAGGCCACGCTGTTCTCATTAGCTACTGTGTGGTTTTGTGCAGATGCTCAGCAAACACAGCTAGTATTCAGAGACCAGGAACAAAAGGAAGTGCGACTGCTAACTAACTGTCTTCATTCCTCACAGCTCCGGCCTCCTCAGCCCGCAGTCTACTTGTTTGTTTTAGATGTGTCTCATAACGCAGTGGAAGCTGGGTATTTGACAGTTCTATGCCAGTCCTTATTAGAAAACTTAGACAAGTAAGAATTTTTTTTTATTTATATATGTATGTATAAATGTATGTATACATTTGAAGTTGTCTTAAATTTATGGGGTTGGTTTTTTGCTAAATTTCGTTAGATTCTGCTGTTTACCTAACTTTATAGAATAAGAAGTCTGTTGTTTAAGTTGTCACAATTTAATAACTGACACGGTATCTGACTCATGAAATAATAAATGCTCCAGTATTCTGAGGAAACTTGAATCTTACCCTCCCTCTGACTGGCTGGCCTGACCACTGAGCCACAGAGACTACGTCAGGAGGCAGGGTGAGACGATAGCCACAGTGGCTAAATCTGAGGCGCATTAGGCTGCATGACGTCAGGGCAGGCACTGAGAGCTGCACACCAATTGTTTGACTCACATCTAGACTGATCTACCTGTGGACCACTGCTGAGCTATCACAGGAGACTGCAGCGGCTGCGCTGCCTGTGTGGGGAGGGTTGGGAGGAAAGGATGCAGCCTTCAGAACTGTTGTTGGGTTGGTGACCGACTGTGTTCCTGGAAATACCGACTTAAGTATTCTTCAAGGTGTCGGCAGTATGTTTTAGTTAGCTAGATTTTGTTATTCTGCAGTATGGATGCATCTTAAGACATTTGTGGGCTGGAGAGATGGCTCAGTGGTTAAGAGCACTGACTGCTCTTCCAGAGGTCCTGAGTTCAATTCCCAGCAACCACATGGTGGTTCACAACCATCTATAATAAGATCTGAGGATTCCTGCTGTATCTGAAGACAGCTACAGTGTACTCAGTACATTAAATAAATCTTTAAAAGAAAACCCAACATTTGTACAATGATGTATATAAATTTGTCAGTTTAATAAAGCTAATAAATTAAAATATTTTATAGAATCTAGCAATAATTTATGACTGTACAAGGTATTTTTTCACAAGCTAGTTGTATTGACACTAGTGAGAGAATGGTTTGAAGCAAGGGAAGGTAGAAGTTGAGTTTGCTGAACTGTTAGAAGCCAGAGAGTGTGCTCTGCATACTTGCACATGAGCCACACGCTGCGTGTGGAAACTGGAGCAGAAAATAACGTGATGCACATGCAGTCTTAACTCTCGCCTGTTGTCGGCTGTGAAGGGATCTTCCCATTAGCCTTGAAAAGGATCTCTCACAGTTTTTAGCAGCTAGAAGTTGTCTGTACCATCTTTAGGCTCTCATACGGCCAGCAGCTCTGTCACTGTCCAAGCCCTACACCTGTCTGCTTAGCTCTGTGACCCTTGGGGTCAGTGCCCCTGGAGGTACATGAGTGGAGCAGGTTCCTGTACTCTATAATCCGTCTCCTGCATTAATTAGTCTCAGGAAAGTATGAGGAGACAGCCCTGGCTATCCCAGTAAGGATAAGCATTTACAAATTAGACTGTATAAAATTAGAAAGGTAAAACTGAGAATGGAAAGCAGATATTTTTGCTTGATTGCAACAGAAAATAGACACTGGAAGAGTAAAGACAAAGCTAGCCTGGGAGCAGCACACCAGCTGTAGTAGCACATTTCCTGAAAGCCCTCTGGAAACACTCCTGAGAGAGGAATTTGCTACAGAAACAGTTGAACAGAAATTAGGGTGGGTCAGTAGTCTCCTCTCTGGTTGCTGACTAATGCCCCAGACTTCCCAAAGGAGGGCTTATCATCTGTGGAAACGCAGGGCTTGAGCAGTGTTGGCACCTGAATACTGTATTTTTCTCCGTTTTCACTGGCCTTGAGACAGTGAGTAACAAAGCAGTTATCACAACAGGAGTACAGTGCTGTGCTTTCACACACATTCTAGTTCTGAAGATTTGCTGACGTTTATGATGTGTACTGCCTGCATGTCTGGCCTCAGATACCCAGAACTAGAGTTAGGATGTTATAAGCCATTGTCGGTTTTGGGAACCAACTTGGGTTCTACTCAGGAACAGCAAGTGTTCTTAACCACTGAGCCACCTCTAACCCCTGGAATCATTTGCACTAAAAATGTTCTAAGGCATTCTAAAATGTAGGCTACGTAAGCAAGTGAACACAGCTGTATGCACTTGGAGACACCCTTCGCTTCGCAGCTGAGGGGAGCTTGGCCAACAGGACAGAGCAGACTTTGTTCAGCAGGCTTTGTTCTTATTAGTGTTTTTACTGAAAAACCTTTTCCTGAAAAGTTTTTTCCATAGAGTGATCCCTCCCTGTTTGACTGCCCTTGAGACTGTCTAAATATGCAGATTGGACTTCCCTTTCTCAAGTACAGTGTTGTGCTTTGATACTACACTTCAAATGCTTGGCACTACCGTGTGATACTAAGACCAGATGTAGGAGCACAGCTTTATGTAGGAGAATGAGAGTGAGATGCAGTGTCTCCCTCCTGTAATCTTATAACCCAGCACCTGAGTCAGGATAGCCACAAGTTCAAGGGCAGCCTGAGTGACAAAAGTCCAGGTCTCAAAACAAATGCAATGCCCTAGGCCAGTGGTTCTCAGCCTGTGGCTGACAGCTGCCCTTCCACAAGGGTCACATATCAAATGCCTTGCATAGCAGATTTTTATATTGATTTCATAACAGAAGCAAAATTATGGTTACGAATCAGCAACAAAAACAATTTTATGGTGGGGTCACCGTAACATGAGGAACTGTATTAAAGGGTTGCAGCCTAGGAAGGGTGAGAGAAAGGAAGTCAGCAGAAGTGTTGAGCTTCCAGAAACCACTTGGGTTCTGGTTTGCTCTTCCCTGAAGGCTGTTTTGCCTTCTGAGCCTGAATTAATATGAATTAATATGGGTTTCCTGCCTGAAAACAAAATGCTGAACTTGTCACTTTCCTTGTATGTGGCTCAGACTCTGTCTCCTGTACAGAGAGTCATGTGTAGCTGTCCTTAGACTTAAGGTGCTTTTTCATTACTTCATAAACAATGTGGTGGGACACTTTGAATTTCAAGTTGCCGTTTTTGTCACAAGGCTTCCTGGAGACTCACGAACAAGAATAGGATTCATGACTTTCGACAGCACTATTCATTTCTACAATTTACAAGAAGGATTATCCCAGCCTCAGATGTTGATTGTATCTGATATAGACGGTAAGCATCTGCCGGGAAGTCTGGAGCTGTGGACTTTGGAGTGGGGTCTACTTTAAGTTCCATCTTGTCGTGGAGAGCGTGATTTGGTATGCCTTGGAAATGCTGGGTTCTGACTTTTTACGTGTGTGTGTGTGTTGGATGTGCATATATGATGCATATATGGAGCATTCCAATATGCATGGCAAGTGTCTTTGTAGAACCAAAACTTGCTACTTTATAATGTTCTCTTGACTGTGTGCTGATGGAGTGCTTTTGTCCCTGCAGATGTTTTCCTGCCCACACCAGATAGTCTGCTTGTGAATCTGTATGAAAGTAAAGAGGTGAGATTAATTTGTTTTTTCAAAGTATCAGTGCACTTACTCCATCAGCAGTTCCCATGATAACCTTTGTTTATGGTGCAGGGCTGTTAGACACTGTAGGAGGGTATCTAGTGAGTCCTCCACAGTCCAGAGGTGCAGCTGCCCTGCTTTGTCCTGCAATGTTTTAGAGAAGAAAACCATCTTGCCTTCTCAGTAATTCAACCTTCCCTCTTTCCTCAGCTTATAAAAGACTTACTGAACGCATTACCAAATATGTTCATCAATACCAGAGAAACGCACAGTGCTCTTGGACCCGCACTTCAGGCTGCCTTCAAACTAATGTCTCCCACGGGCGGACGAGTGTCTGTGTTTCAGACACAGTTACCCTCCTTGGGGGCAGGACTTCTGCAGTCCAGAGAAGATCCGAATCAGAGGTCGAGCACCAAGGTATGGTGTGTTGAGTGTCTGGTCATGACCCTGGTGTTTTCTTCCCACTCATCTCTTCTTCGTTACATCAGCAGCAGTGATAAACAGTAAGAGTTGAAGCCACACTGCCTTTATTTGCAGGTTAGGTGTATTCTTGACTCAGTTAGCAATAAGTTTGGTCTGAGGAGACAGCTCTGGCCGTGCGCACGCGTCAGATAAAGCGTTGGGTGTGGTGCTACAGGGTCAGCGCAGCAGCCCGGCAGCTCATGGTGCCACATGTGCTGTGCGCTCACATCCACACACTCGCAAGATAAAGTAGTTTTTTTAATGTTTAGAAACATACCCTAATCCTTGAAAGTAGTGTCTTGTCAAAGATGGGATGGCTATTTAAAGATCAAGCTGTGGCTTGATCCTCTGCCCCCAGTGTCATTTCTATGAAACAAGTGAAAAATGTAGTTAAGCTATTCTAATTTAACATGCTTATGAGCAAACTTTAGACTATAGAGGGAATACTAATCACGCGTGAAACTTAGATGGCACAGAAAAATATAAGCCAGTGGTAGTCTCACTATCCTGGCATTAATGTTTAGTTAACACACAAACCAGTTTAATTTGTCTTCCCTCACATAGACTGTTAACCTTGGCCCTTTTCATTGTGATCTCCAAGTTTGTAAGTTAGTGAATGTCACACTCAGGCCACGGTAAGGGCTGGGAGGGAAAGCGTTCAACCTTCCTCACCACGCTGAGTAACAGGGCATTGTAATGCTCAGCACTCACTCTGGACCTAGCTTTCTGATCAGTCTGATGTCATCAGTGTTGGCTCAGTGTTCTCATCTGTGAAAGATAAAGAACGGAATCTTAATGGGATGTGTGTGGTGAGAATTAATCATTCAGCTTATAGCAGTGTGCCTTGAAATTAATTTTTCCCCTCTAGGGGTGAAGGTGGGGAGATTCTCATTTTCCAGGCTGGGTTTGAACATTCAGCCTTCCTTCTGCCTCAGTTTCCAAAGAGTTGGGTCTGACCCATACATTGTTCCTTGCTGCAATGCTTTTTTTTTTTTAAAAAAATAAACACTAGGTTTTATTACTCTTAGAAATCTGGGCCCATATTCTATTGTATATATTGGTATATGATGGAATAAAGTTATATGCCTTCTTATCAGAGAGACATATGCTACGTGTCTAACCAGAGGCTCCTCCTCTCTGACCTGTTGGCTTAGGTGGTGCACCATCTCGGCCCTGCCACCGACTTTTATAAGAAACTTGCTTTAGATTGCTCAGGACAGCAGACCGCAGTGGATTTGTTCCTGCTAAGTTCACAGTATTCTGACCTCGCCTCTCTGGGTAAGACGATGTCATTGCATTACCTACTTAAAGATTTCTAACGTGATTAAAGCTGAGCTCTACCGGAAGCATTCTTAGGGGGAGACAGGCATGTGGATCATGCCTGTAGGTAATGTAGGTAACGTCTATGACAGTCAGCAGTCTAAAGCCCTGTACATGAAGAAAATATTCTTACTACCTGCTTGGTAGCACTTAGCCATGCAACAGTGAACTTCAGTGTTTGCCATATTTTATGGATGCTTCAGGTTACAGCTTTATCTGGTTCCTATCCGTGTCGGGCTTATTCATGACAGATATTTTCATAATGTGGTATCTGTGCTGCTGTTAGACAAGTCAGTTATCCTTCCTTCTCCAGCTAATACGCGATGTGCTTCTCTCTAAAGCTTGCATGTCCAAGTACTCCGCAGGGTGCATATTCTACTATCCATCGTTCCACTCCACCCACAACCCTTCGCAAGCAGAGAAGTTACAGAAAGACCTAAAACGGTACCTCACCAGAAAGATCGGATTTGAAGCTGTTATGAGAATAAGATGTACTAAAGGTACGGCCTGGGGAAAGTGTGTCCTTCACATTCCCGTGTCAGTCAGTCAGCGCCCCAGACCCTTGGTGATGACGGTTTAGCATGGGGACTTCTGTTAGATCCAGCTGAACCCTGTTTGAAACACAGTTACGGAGCGATCTTTGACCACCTCCTTTTAGTAACTAGAATTCTGGTTTATTGAAGAGAAGCGTGAGTAAAGCACATGGTGGATTGTTTGAGAGTGACAGTGGGGAGAGCAGGAAAGGCTTAGCTGCCGCTTCGCTGATGATGGGAACCCTTGGCTTTTTAGTTTTGTGTATTGTATTTACGTCTGATCTAGACCTGCATATAGGATATGATGGTGAGGTTAGGTATAAATATAGGTTGAATATGTAGGCTCCCTTTGGAGAACACATTGTTCGCTTAGTTAGAACATTGCCCAGAGTCTGGCCTCTGTAGTTACCCACAGCCCGTCTCATGCCGGGTCTCTCTCCCTCAGGACTTTCAATGCACACTTTCCACGGGAACTTCTTTGTCCGGTCCACTGACTTGCTGTCTCTTGCCAACATCAATCCCGATGCTGGGTTTGCAGTGCAGTTGTCGATTGAGGAAAGCCTGGCGGACACTTCCCTGGTGTGCTTCCAGACTGCCCTGCTGTACACGTCAAGCAAAGGTAACGCCAGCAGCACTGAAACGGCCGTGTCCTCCTTCCTCTTCCCTTTTAGTAGAGGGGGAAGAGTGCTGTTCACTGACAGCACTGGCATTTGTAGTAGGTGACCGTGTGTTGTTTGTTTCTCTTCTTAACTCACATTTGAATCCTTAAATAATACAGCTTGAAAATAGATTTATTACTTATGTCTGTGTGCCTGTGTGAGTTTGTATGTGCCACATGCAAACAGAGACTCATGGGAGGCCAAAAGAGGGTGCTGGACCTCCTGGTCTCATGAGTTACTCATGCTTGTGAGCCCAGTATATGGTGCCGGGAGTCAAACCCAGGTCCTCTGCAAGAGCTGGAATCACTGGAACCACGGAGCCATCCTCAGCCTCAGATAACTTACAAGGACTTTGGTTTGCTTATTTCCTCTGTGTAGTACACTTACGGGCAGGAACGCCACAGTACACATGGACAGGTCAGAAGACAACTGCAGGCATCACTGGTCCTTTCATGAGGGTCTCAGGGCTCAAACACAGGCCCTCAGGCTCGACAGCAAATGTCTTCACCTGCTGAGCCATTTCACAGACCGTGTGTCGTTTATGGAAAATTTAGTTTTCAGCATCATGTTTCTGGCAAGCACAGAGACCTTTGCCTTGGTGCTCTGTAACAAACAACTGCACCAAGGAAGGCCCTCTCTTCTTACTTGACAGTGTGAGCTTTTTGACACCTTACTCAGTTGAGTATTGTTCTTGTAAAATTATAAAAAATATTTGCTGTCTTTTATCCCCACTAGGGCGGGCATCGCAGTGCCCCAAGGTATCTGGTGGATATCTTCATCTCGGTCAGCAAAGCCTCTCACCCGCTTTGCTTCCATATAACAGTGCTGATGGCCCCTCTGAGCCTAGCAACAATCTCTCTACCCATCCAGTTCCCAAGGCAGGCTTCACCGTGCCAAAAATGTATATCCCAACTCCGTGGCAGACCAGTGTTTCTGCCACCACACACTCTCCCAAACTCAGTTCTCCACAAGAAAGAACACACAGTACAATAACCTCTGATCCTATTGATAAGATATAATTGCCCACCTAATCATACAAAGCCCTGAACACATCCATCCCTTAAGAACATTCGTAACAACCTGTAAATGTGCAGAGAGGAATCTTAACGTCCACCTCTCCGTGGCGGCTTCTCTCAGTCTCCTCACTGTCTCCTTCTCTTCCTTCAAACTTTTCTCCCATCCATCCTTCCTTCTCGTCCATTGATAGGCCTCATTCCATCTTGTACCTGCCTTCACCTGCGTAATGACATCATCCCACAGAGAACAATTTAGAGCAACAGTAAAGTTAAACTAGGAACTGAAGAGACAGCACAGCAGTTAGAGCACTTGCTGCCTTCAGAGGCTGCAGTTCCATTCCCAGCACCGCACAACTGTCTGTGTCTCTGGCAGCAGATCCAACACCCTCTTCTGGCCTCTGTGGGCACATGCACACTTACACAAGTGTGTGTGTGTGTGTGTGTGAGAGAGAGAGAGAGAGAGAGAGAGAGAGAGAGAGAGAGAGAGAGAGAGTCATCACAGATAAAAGATCAAAGCCAACCAGAAACTACTGTTCCAAATATGCTCATGTTTACAGGATTGGAGAATTTTTTAAGATTTACTTATTTTATGTGTGTGAATTTCTTGTCTGTGTGTATGTGTGTGCACTATATGCAGGCCTGGTGCCTGTAGAGGCAAGAAGAGAGCATTCATCCCCTAGGGCTGGAGGTACAGACAGTGTGAGTGCCATGTGGGTTCTAGGAACTGAACCTGGGTCCTCTGAAAGAACAACATGCTCTTGTCTTCTGCGCCGTCTTTCCTGTCTGGGCAATATGTTATTCGAAACATGATAATTAGACTGGGGGCGTTGCCCCAAGCTATAGTGCTTGCCCAGTGTCTGTGAGGACCTGGGTTTTCCTAGTACCAAAACCAGAAAGAAGACACTCGAAGCATATTAATGACAAAGCCTTTCTATTCTGCAGTGTTGTTGCTGATCGGCCAAAACATCCGTCTGAGTGAAGAGGTGATGTTTGCGCTCTTTCTTAGCCTAGTATGTACGCCTGACGATAGGCTTCGTTTTCTTTAGGTGAACGGAGAATTCGAGTTCACACACTGTGCTTGCCAGTGGTGAGTTCACTCGCTGATGTTTATGCAGGAGTGGATGTGCAAGCTGCCATCTGCCTTCTGGCCAACATGGGTGAGTAGCTATGGAATAACAGGAAATGCATGTTTCTAACCTAGAAACAAGCTTTTTAGCTTTAGAAATCCCTCAAAAAAAAATCAATGCATTTTTATCTATTACAGGATGAATTAAATTGTTCTTACATTTTAAAAATAATTCCTAGTTTCAATCTATTAGGGGATTGTGATTTGTAAAGACCAGGATCTCCTTCAGCTAAGATGTAGCTGTGACAATCCACACTGTAGAATACAACCCGGGCTGTGAGCAGGGATATGCAGATGTGTCACAAGGTGTGTCCATGTGACTAAGTACATGACATTCAGTGAAAGGACATTTGTGGAGAACAGATTGCCAAGACGGGGACAGAAAACTCTACAGCAAAGGAGCCCCCCAGGGCAATAACTTTGGGGTGATGAAACTGCCCTCTTGTGCACCCGCTGTGGTGACACAACTGTATCTGACGCGTGGCTGCTGTAGAGCCACACTCGAAGAGTAGAGAAGCCTTCAGAAGTACTGATGGCAGAGGGTTGTGTTTTCTTTTATGGATAAACATGCAGTCAGCCTTGCTATTTCTCACATACACTAGAGAACGCGGCCATTATTACCAACTTGGTGCAAAATTAGACTAGCATTGCTAACACATACCCGGTCTCCACACCTCACTGGGCAGTACTGGGAATTGACGCAGGATTATGGCACTGGTCCATGCCACTCCTCCTACAGGATTTTATTCTGTAGCAGGAACTCAGTGTGCACGCATGTGCGTGACACACACTGAGGAGGCAGGAGAGCGCTCGCTGGAGCCCAGGGCTGAGCGCTTGCTTCTGGTGACTTTGCAGCTGTGGACCGCTCAGTGTCATCCAGCCTGTCGGATGCCAGGGACGCCCTGGTGAATGCCGTGGTGGATCCCCTGTCTGCCTACAGCTCTGCAGTGTCGAGTGTGCCCCGCTCCACCCTGACGGCACCGAGCTCACTGAAGCTGCTCCCTCTCTATGTTTTGGCACTTTCAAACAGGTAGTTTGTCTTCTCTCTCTCTCTCTCTCTCTCTCTCTCTCTCTCTCTCTCTCTCTCTCTCTCTCAAGCTCAGGTGAATGAAATTGTTGATTTCAATACTTAGCAAGGATTCTATACTTTGGTAGTTTAAGACTTTTGAAAACTAAGGGGAAAGTGTGGGATATGGAGGTACACAGAGGCACCAAGAGTCCTGTAAAATATGTGCCTTTTTTCCTTCATTTGAATGAACAATTTGAATTATGTGCTCAAAACCAGCTCTTCCCATGTATTTCTGGAAGAGACTGCTAAGGGAAAGCTCTAACTTCCCGACTGCCCTCCTGCTCTGTGTGGCATCCTGTTAGCAGGTGCTGTGTGGTACATCGCCCTGCAGAATGTTTCTGTTTTCCAAAAGGATAGGATAGTTCAGAGAAACGAATTTACTTCCTTACTTCCTATTATATCAGCTGAGTCTTGAAACCAAGCGTGTGGCCTTGAAGATGAGCTTTCCTGTGACTGACTATGTGCTTGCTGCTCACCTACGACCGTGTATGCCTCACTTGGGTCGTGTGTCTTCTTTCTTGCAGAAAGCATTTAGAACAGGTACAAGCACGCGCCTGGATGACCGTGTGTACGCCATGTGCCAGATGAAGTCGCAGCCACTTGTGCATCTAATGAAAATGATTCATCCCAACTTGTACAGGATAGACCGGCTGACGGATGAGGTGTGTACGTGAGTGCGTTTGACACTTCTGTCTTGGTGTCTCGTCTGATGTGACGAGGTGTTTCCCGTAGTTCTTCCATGCATTGTCCGTGGAGATACAGCATTCACATAGGGACTCAGGTCCAGATCCACGAGAGGATGTTCAGATGCTGTCAGCAAGGAGTTCTTAGAGGACTGTCCTGTATTTGACTCAAAGCTAAGTTACAGAGTGATCTCCATTTGCATATTGTAGGTTTTGGCAGTTTGTGATATGACCAGATCACAGTATTAGTTACATGGTAAACCAGGTCTGTTACCTAGTAATTAAGTAAATGCACAACTGTATAGTTTCTTTTCTTCCTTGTCCTCAAGCTGTGTTCTTTGGGATTAATATTTACTCCATGCACAGTATTATGCTGTACAAAGGGGCGGTCCGCTATGGTAGTTTTAATAACACTGACCCCAGAAGGGAAGTGAGGAGACAAAGGATCCGTTTTCCATGTTCACCTTTCAAAGTGGAACACCTTTGAGTAGCGTCTTCACTCTCAAGGGTGTCGCGTGTTAGTATTTGGTAGGGGTGGTGACCCGCTTCTGGTCTGTTGATAGCAATGATCTGCTCTACGACTGAGTTCTTCCTTTTCTTTCCAGGGTGCCATACATGTCAACGACAGGGTAGTACCCCAGCCACCTCTTCAAAAACTGTCTGCAGAGAAACTGACCAGAGAAGGTGCTTTCCTCATGGACTGTGGCTCAGTAAGCATCACTGCCACCACATTTCCGCTCTGACTGGCGGACAAAGCACCCGGTCCGGCCCTGTGATTACCTAGCAGATGGGTGCAATGAGCTGTGACACAAGGACTCTGCCTGGCACGGGAGCTCAGTTAACTTTAGACTCCATAGTAGGACAGCACGTTAGCATAAATTAGTACATTATCAAGAGATAGATACTCTCAGAAAAGAAATCCCTGCCATCAAGAACCTAACCGTCAGAATCATAGATTCAAATGGAGCTCAAGAATTTCCCTTGTAGTTAACTTACACCCATTGCCAGTAATTCTGCCGGTGTTAGAGGGCCAGAGAAGTCACCATTGCTCAGGAGTGGTGGGAGGGGTGCACAGTGCTCAAGATATGTATGCACACCACGGAACTCGGGAGTTGAACGAGGGATTGAACGAGGGAATGGGAGGTAGGGCCAGGCATTCGTATTAAAGCAGTTTGCTCCTATTCGGAACTAAACGAAGGGGCTGGAGAGACAGCGGCTCAGAGTCAGTTCCCAGCACCCACAGGGCAGCCATCTGTAACTCCAGGAGCTCTGCCTCTGGACATTGCACACATGAGGAACACACATGCGTATGGGCAAAGTGCTCACACGTGGAGTATTAAGACTTTCATTTTATGTACATGAGTATTTTGCCTGCATGTGTGTACATGTGCCACATGGATGCCGGGTACTTGGAAAGAAGAGAGCACTGGGTCCCTGGGGCTGGGGAGTAACTCCCTGGGAGTACGGTGGTTATGAACCACCATAGAGATCCTGGGCACCAGACCTGGGTCCTCTGCAAGGGCAGAGAAGCTCTTACCCGCTGAGCAATCTCTCCAGCCCCTAAATAAATAAGCCTTACATGAGGAAGAATGTAAACTATTTCAAGAAGCCTTAAAATATAAGCAAAGACAGTGAGAACTGCTTTGGTTTCTTAGGACTGGGTTCACAATGCTCTGTCTCCCTTCGTGTTTGCTAGGTCTCATGTTTGAGACAGTGGAATGACCTCTTTTGTGTATGATAACCACATGAGTTGTAGTGGATTTCCTCTTAGGGAATTTAATGTTGTTTTCCCCCCTTCCCTTTTTATGTCTTAGGTTTTCTACATTTGGATTGGCAAAGGCTGTGACAGTAATTTCATAGAGAATGTGCTTGGGTATCCTGATTTTGGATCAATACCACAGAAAATGGTCAGTGCATTTTGTTGTATTACTTTTCTGGGGGAGGTAAACAAATGTCTGTTTACCTGGGATAGGACAGGGAAGGCAGACAAAAGCAGGAGTTCATTCAAGCCAGTTTCGTGAGCAGTGAATTTATCTGGCATACGTATAGGAACATACACGAGGGTTACACACAGAAGCCATGACTCAGAAACCACTGTATCCTTGAAGTCCCACCTGCCCTGGACAGTAGTCTCGGGACACTTAACCATGAGTCCCCGTCAGTTAACCTGCCTCCTACAGTCTTCAGTACCTACGGACAGGTGGCAGGCAGGAGAGACTGCTGGATGGAACCCAGGAGAGGGTCTGGGCCCCCTTCTCCCTGAGGAAATGTTAGCAGAAGACCAGTGTATTGTTTCAGCTACTTTGTTTTACATGACTGCACACCAAGGGTATCTCTCCTCCGTGGTGGGGCTGGAATGGTCATGGTGACTGTTGGCCTGGAGGAAGTAACTTCGTGTCAACATTTTTAGCACTATTAAGTTTTATTTATATATGTGTGTTGGCTTTTTGTTGTTGTTCTTAACATAAACATTTTGTAAGTTTACCTTTCTTTCCTCCTCCCCCCTTCTTAAAACTGGGTCTCCCTATGAAGTCTCAGCTAACTTAGGACTCACTCTGTAGAGCAGGTTGTCCCCAGGTTGTCAGTCCTTCTGTCCCTGTGTGCTAGGATTACATGCGTGTTTTGTGGCAGCTGGCTTAGTTTACCGTTTTGAAGTGTACAGCTTGATCATTGTGAGACGTATTCACAGTGGTGGACAAACAGCCAGCAGCTGTGGGGGCTGGGTGCAGATTCTCTCTCTCTCTCTCTCTCTCTCTCTCTCTCTCTCTCTCTCTCTCTCTCACACACACACACACACACACACACACACACACACGTCAGGATAGGTTGGTGTAAGCAGATTTGAGAGTTTAGCAAGAGGAGGCTTTAACAGGGTTGTCGATGTGAGCGAGGCGAGGAGAGGGCTGCAGAGGGAGGAGCTGCCTGCAGTGTGGGCTAGTGGTCAGCGCAGCAGTGCACCTCCACACTAGCTAGAAGCTGTGGAAGGATGCCGTTTAGAGGATTTCTAAGGAGCATCTCCTCCTACACATGAGACTGTAGGGTTGTTGGTGACGGACGCTAGAAAATAAGATGAAAACTTAGTCCAGCAGAGTGAAAGGCTCATTGCTGTTCTGTGTCACAGAATCCTAGACATGTTTTGTCTGTACACAGAGTCCACCCTCTTGTGTGACCCTCTCAAAGGGATGTGTGCTCGAACCTCCAAAGAGGAATGGCCATTAAGCCTGTCTTACGGTACTCAGACGTCCATACTTGTAATAACTGCTGTCAGGGGATCAGATCTGTCTTAGGTGTCTTAGGTGATCCTCTTGTCTTGTTTTCTTGTTTTTTGTTTGAGGGGGCTGTTTGGTTTGTTTTGGGGTTTTGGAGTTGTTGTTGCTGTTGCTGCTGCTGTTTTGGGGAGCAGATCTCTGCATGTGGCTCAGCTGTCCTGGAACTCACTGCACACTCCAGCCTGGCCCTGGATCTCAGCAGTCCTCCCACCTCAGCCTCCTGAGCGTGAGGGTTGTGGGAGTCAGCCACAGGGCCTAGCTTAGTCTCCTCAGCAGGTTTTGTTGGTTTGTGTTGTTACCTTGACTCCCAACTGACAGGAGACATTCCCAGGCTCCCGGCCTCTGTCTTCCCTCGGTTCACCTCTATCCCGCCTCCCCAGCACCACTGTCTAATTTCAGAACATTTCCATCACTCTCAAGAAAGAAAACCTTTCTGTCCAGTTACCCGTCCTCCCTGGCAACTGTCAGTCTGCATTTTAGTTATGATTTTACCTGTTCTTGAGAAGTCATATTAATGGAGTTACACAGTACTTGACCTTTCACCATCTCTGAGACAGAGTCTAGAAGGCGCTGATGTGACAGTAAATTTATTGTCAGGTACATGGACAGAGAAAGGATTCATTAACATATGCTTCAAGGACAGCCGGGAGGCAAGCTCCCAGAGGGAGGATGGGGTGCCTGAGGGGTGGGATGTGTGTGCAGAAGTTAAGGGGAAATGCTTGGTCTTTTCTCATGAGCCATTTATGCAGGGTTCGGGGCCTGTAGAGTGGACAGCTCACTGTTGTACACAGTAGGTTTCACAGAGTGGGTTGTTTCCTTGAGGTTAGCCTTAAAAGCATTAGGGTTGCCAGGACTTAGGCCCACAGGTACCATGAGGATGATTCCCTCAGAGTGTGGTTCTGTGTGTCAGGATTATTGAAGTGTGGAGATTTCTTCTTTCATTTTTGTCTTTCTTGAGCCAGGTGTGGTAGTGTCCACCTATAATTCCAGCATTTGAGAGTTAGGTGAAAGAAGATCAGGAGGTTAAGGCCACCCCAAGTAAAAAAGCACCTGAATGAATGAATGAATGAATGAATGAATGAATGAATGAATGATGTGGTAATGGTAGAGAAAGACCTTTATTTTTTTTTTTTTTTTTTTTTGGTTCTTTTTTTTTTGGAGCTGGGGATCGAACCCAGGGCCTTGTGCTTCCTAGGCAAGCGCTCTACCACTGAGCTAAATCCCCAACCCCGAGAAAGACCTTTAATCCCAGCACAGGAGAGGCAGAAACAGGCAGACCTCTGTGAGCTCAGTGCAAGCCTGGTCTATAGAGTGAGTTCCAGGCCATCTAGGTAAGACTGTCTCAAAAACAGATCTACAAAAAACACTTCTGAAAATCTTAATTTAAAGAAGTTTAAGTATTGACATGAATTAAATATATGATAATTCAGTGGTTCCAAGATAGGGCCTAAAGAGATAGCTCAGCTGAAAATTCACTACTCTTGCAGAGGACCCAGGTTGACACAGCTCCCACACAGCAGTTCACAGCCGCCTGTAACTCAGTTCCGAGGGTCTCCTCCTCCTGGCCTGGGCACACTGCAGGCACATGGTGCACAGACCTGCATGCAGGGGAAACACCCATAGACATAAGTAAATCCATTTTTTCCTGTTAGTCACAGGAGGGATCTTTTCCTTTTAAGTTAATTTATTTATTTTATGTTGTGTGTGTTTTGCCTCTGTGTGTGTCTGCCCGTGGATGTCTGTCTGCCTGCTGCCCACAGAGACCAGGACAGGATGTTGGATCACGTAGGGCTTCTGTGCCAGACAGTTGTAAACCACCATGTGGTTGCTGGGAATTGAACCTGGGTCCCCTGGAAGAGCAGCCAGTGCTCTCAGTCACTGAGCCATCTCTCCAGCCCCACCCCCCATAAGTAAATCTTTTTTTAAAAAAAATCAAAGAAAAATTAAATTCTTGGAATGTGATTTTTTTTTTCAAGTAAGTTACGTGCAGTTTTAAGGTGAATTTGGAGCTTAGTGACTGCCTCCATTTGAATATTGCCTTAGAAGAAACAGGAAATTTTAAGACGAGTGGCATACCAGTTTGTGTAGGCTTCGCTGGGCTGTCTAGAAGTAGTCACGTAAAACACGCATATACCTAGCAGTGAGCACACTTGTTTTCTACAACTGGAGTTCCACTCATGTGGCTGCTGCTCTTGGGTCTGGGGCAGATGCAGGCTTGCAGTTGGCAGCCCTGGAAGCCCCAATTCATTGCTACCCCAGTGTCTTTGAGGTGGGAAAGAGTTTCAGGACTTCTTAAGAGGGCCAGTTGAGGATAGCTGTTAAGTATATACAGTGTAGGACACAGTAAATTATTTCTCCCCAAAGCTGTTCGTTGTGAATGTGCTCGTGGGAATTGTGTATGTCCACACATGCTTACGGGATTAAACACTGCTCTGTTCCATTCCTAAAAGGAGTGCAGGAGGCTGTGCTCGGGTTGCCATGTATTTGTGTATCTAATTATATTTCTTTTACCAGACACATCTTCCAGAGCTTGACACACTTCCATCAGAGAGAACTAGATCCTTTGTAACTTGGCTTAGAGACAGCCGACCATTAAGCCCTGTCCTTCACGTGGTAAAGTAAGTCTTCCATAACTTCTTTATGACATCATCCTTCCTGTGCTTCTCCTCAAAGCACATTTCAGGATTTTGCTGAAGTCCGTGAAGTGATGTCTGCAATGTAGTTTTTCTATAATCTATATCTACAGTACTAAATGCTGTTTTCTGCCTTTCAGAGATGAGAGTCCTGCCAGAACAGACTTTTTCCAGCATTTGGTGGAGGACCGCACCGAAGCCGCACTCTCCTACTATGAGTTTCTGATTCACGTTCAGCAGCAGGTTTGTAAGTGAGGTCAACAGAGCCCGTCAGATGAGCGCTCCACAGCCTGGAGGAGCTAATCCATCGGAGACGCACACGGGGACTTGACACGAGGTATTTGCTGTGAGAAGACACGATGCACACCACTCTGTCTGAGGCTAAGGCCAGAGATACGGGAAGAGAGCAAGACAGAGCAGAGCTGACCAGGGAGCTGACGCAGCGGCCAGTGGATACAGATGGAGTCAGTTTCTGCGAACTTCCGGGAGAGCAGCAGTGCAGTGCTCTTCTGCCCGCCCAGGCCTGAGGACCATGGAATGACATGTCATAATCTAAAGCCAGATAAAGCCATCGCACAGTTAACATTTCCCAGCTGGAACTCTGACAAGAGATGCCAAGGGGCACCGAGCGGTACTCGTCTGTATGAGTTACTTAAATACGGATGACTCATGTCCATTAAATGAATTCAGCATTTTCCCTGTAAAGACCATAGAGTTTCAGTACATGAACTATAGACATATATATATATATGTACATACGTGTTACATTTGTAAAGAAATGTAAAATGTACCTGAGACTGAATTGCTGACGTGTGCTGCATCGTCAGACGGCAGCTCTTGCAGAGAGGGACGAGGTTGACTAATGCATATTATGAGTTGAGTCCACAAAAGAAACATGAAACTTTGTAATTCTGTTGAATCTTTTATGTGGATTTATTTATGATCAGCCTACTAATTAAAAATATTTTGCTTGACAGTTGGTTTGGTGGTTCGTTTGTTTGTAGAAGTTTTTGGTTTGGGTGGTGTTGGTGATAAACAGTAGGAGTCTTAAATCTGCTGCTTGGAGGAAATGCAATACCAAGTTCCATTCATCAGTGAATGAGTACTTTGTCATGGGTTTGTGGTACTACCAAGAAATCACTGTTTGTATTCTAAAACCATGTTATTTTCAGAATACATTTAATGACTAAGCATAATCTTATCTCATTTAAATTAAGGATTTTTTTTTCCTACCTATTTGTAATGAGAGTTTTTTAAGAATATGTGACTTTCCTTTCTAATTGACTTGACGATTATCATATTGAACTCTGAGAAATTTTTGTTCTGATCAAGAATTCTGTCATTCACAGCAGGTTATTTGCTATAAAAACTGATGCTGATCCATTGGATTGTGGAGTGGAATTTTATTTTATGTTCTGTGATAGTTCCTGTTGGTAAATGTGGGGGAAAACATCACGCTCCTGACACTGTGGCTTTTATTGGTTTATGCTTTGCATTCCTGTTTTTTTTTTTTTTTTTTTTTTTTTCAAAACAAAATACTTTTATTTTGGTCCCAGCGTTGGGCATAGACAGTGACGCTGACTGTGAAGAGAAGGCACTTGGTGGCAGCAGCAGTGGTCTGGTGACGAGCTGACGCTGTTGCATACTGCATACTCGGGTGTAAATGTGGGGCCTTTTCTCTCTGGGAGTAACCATAGCCCGGGGAGACAGCCCGTGGAGTACTCTTTTCCTTAGGTAGAGTAAAAGCACTCTCTCCCTCTGATGAAGAGTTTAATGACTCAGCATAATTCAGCAGAGCTGTAATCAAAACCAAGCGTTCTCCCCACCACAGCCCCCACTGGACTCTGTTTATCTCTGGATCCCGTTGTCAGCACCCAGGAGCTTCCTGCCACTTGAGGGCAACTAAATGCTGTCGTTCCGTTATTTTGGGTTCTTATTATTATTTATCATGTATTCCTGTGTGTGTGTATGAGTGAGAGCAAGTGTGTGGCGGTCAGGACGTCTTCTGGAAGTCAGCTCTCTCCATGCACTCCGGCCATCAAGCCCTTTACTGAGCCCTCACTGGTCTAGTGCCATCATTGTGTGCCACGAGCTGATGCCCAGGGTGCTTACAGTGTGACGTGAGAAGAGGGCAACCCTGTCTTATCTGTGTGGCAGGCAGAGCTGGGTGTGGCAGGGGACAGCACCGTGGTGGGAACAGAAGGCCCTTCTGAATGGCAAGAGCCCAGTGAGTATTTGGGGGAGAGCCAGTGAGTCTGAAAAGTACCTTTGGATTGCACTCGATTCTTCCGGAAGACTCCAGAATATCAGCAGAGAAGCAGGAAAGTGCCCAGTGCCTTCCCAGAAACTAGGAGACTGAACTATCTGTTGGTATGTAGCACGTCTGACAGACAGACAGACACTGTCTAGATTCCAAAGCTGGGTGTGCAGCTGTAGTCCCAGCACCTGAGACATGGAGGCAAGAGAATCGAGAATTCAAGGTGATCCTAGGTGACACAGTAAGTTCTAGACCAGCCTGGGCTGCATTAGTACCAACTCAAAAAAAGGGGTGGGGCAGGGTGGGGAGACAGTTCTCAGTGTTGATGCTGGGGAAGGAATGGAATTCCAGGGAGAAGTTTATTATATGTTCATCTGACACTTCTTCACCAAGCCAGGTGCACACCACTGGGCAAGCGCCTGACCAGAACCACATGCTGTGTTTATGAGCATATACATTAGTATATATGTATGTGTCAAATAGCATCAGGCATCTGTTTTCACTTGGTTTTGTTTTGAGATAGGGTCTTTTATGTTTCAGATTGGTCGTGAAGTTAACTATGTAGCTGGTGGGGATGTAACCTTGAATTTCTGACCCCATGTCTTCACCGAGTGCTAAGATTACGGGTGCACCTTGCTGCCTGATAGTATAGGGTGCTGTGAATGGAACCTAGGCCTTTGTGCGTGTTAGGGGAGCAGTCTGCCCACTGAATTCTCCCAGGCAGTGTTTGATAGTTATTTAAGGATGTGACTATTTTAGTCATGAGACCAGAAAATACACAGATGGGAAAATTGGTATCTTAAGGAAGCCATGAGGCTATTTGACATGTATTTCCACTAAAAATACTTTTGAAAACAGGAAAAGATGAAAACTTACTTGCAAAAAAATTTTAACATTAAACTTTATTATCCAGACACAAGTAACCAAAAATAGGGGTGGGAGGTGACAAAAGGGGCCAGCGAGATGGCTTAGTAGGTAAAGGGGCTTGCTGCTAATCCCGATAGCCTGAATTCAGCCCTCAGACTTCTGTTCAAAGGAGGGGACCAACTCCCACAGCATGCACACGGGACACAACACATGCAAATGTAAAAATTTAGGGAAACTTTCAATCTTGGTTTGGCACATGAGAAAAAAACAAATTTAACACGATAGGAGAGTACTTTATGATTCATTCTCCTTTGATCTCCAAATTCAGGGATAATATTGCCTACCAGAAAATTGGGCATCACCCTTCCTGCCACCTCATGATACTTGTAAGAAGTAGGCAAGCGCATATGTTCAAGTGGCCTTAGGAGAGGTAGCCATGACTGAGGGGGACACAGGGTCTAGGAGGAGAGGTAGCCATGACTGAGGGGGACACAGGGGTAGGAGGAGAGGTAGCCATGACTGAGGGGGACACAGGGTTTAGGAGGAGAGGTAGCCATGACTGAGGGGGACACAGGGTTTAGGAGGAGAGGTAGCCATGACTGAGGGGACACAGGGTTTAGGGAGGAGAGGTAGCCATGACTGAGGGGACACAGGGGTTTAGGAGGAGAGGTAGGCATGACTGAGGGGACACAGGGTTTAGGAGGAGAAGTAGCCATGACTGAGGGGACACAGGGTTTAGGAGAGGTAGGCATGACTGAGGGGACAGGGTTTAGGAGGAGAGGTAGGCGTGACTGAGGGGACACAGGGTTTAGGAGGAGAGGTAGCCATGACTGAGGGGACACAGGGTTTAGGAGGGGACACAGGGTTTAGGAGGAGAGGTAGGCATGACTGAGGGGACACAGGGTTTAGGAGGAGAGGTAGCCATGACTGAGGGGACACAGCTGCTCGTGCCCTCTGATGAGACACATGTACACTTACAGAGGTTCGTTCTGTAGATCAATGAACGTTACTTCCTTGCCTGTAACCACTTGTACTAGCTAGTTTGTGTCAACTTAAACTAGACCTACCTAGTAAGGTGGACCCTCACCTAAGGAACTACTTTCATTGGATTGGCTTGTAGGTCTGTTGTGGCATTTTCTTGATTAAGGATTGATGTGTGAAGACCCTGCCCATCCAGACAGGTGGTTCTGGGTTGAATAAAAAAGCTGGGTGCTGGGGTTGGGTATTTAGCTCAGTGGTAGAGCGCTTGCCTAGGAAGCGCAAGGCCCTGGGTTCGGTCCCCAGCTCCGAAAAAAAAAGAACCCCCCCCCCAAAAAAAAAAAGCTGGGTGCTGTGAGCAAGTCCTGGAGAGCAGCTTTTCCACGGTGGGCTCTGCTTCAGTTCCGGCCTCCAGGGAACCTGCAAGCCTGACATATGCTTCCCTGCCCCTCGTCACCCTTGGTCAGTGCTTTATCACAGCAGTGAGGCCAGCTAGAACGCTCCTAAGTGAGTTACCACAGATCCCTAGAAATTGGTCTTTGGGGATTTTTAGGATTTAATGTTCATTCAGAGTCACACTTGTGGAGGTCAGAGGGCAACTTCTACCATGCAGGCTCTGTAGATCAAGTCAGGTAGTAGAACTTGGTGGCGAGTCCTGTGTTCACCGAACCCTTCCACAGCCCCCTGCTCCCCACGTTATTGGGGTTCTTAGCTAGCACACAAAATAACAGCGTTCATCGTGACGTGATAATACATCTCATTGAACCTTGCTTATTTTTACTCCTTCACTTGGCTCCCCACCCTCCTACACACAGATCCTCCCTCCAGAGTCCCACGTCTGCCCCACTCTTCCCATCGCACACGCACACACACGCACACACACACACGCACACACACGCACACACACACACACACACATTGAAATCTAGATTTCACTTATGAGAATAAATATACTGGACACTGTAGTTAGCACACACTTTTAATCCCAGCTGCGGAGGCAGAGGCAGGGGGGTCTTTGAGTTCAAGGCCAGCCTGGTTTACATATTGAGTTCCAGGTCAGCCAGTGGCACATACTAAAACCCTGTCTCAAATAGTAAAACTTTTAAGATAGGAGTAAATATGTTTTGTGTTCTCTCTCTCTCTCTCTCTCTCTCTCTCTCTCTCTCTCTCTCTCTCTCACCATACACCATTTAATGTCTTGTTAGGACTGTGCACTTAGGTTCTGCATATGAGAGGAAATATATTTGCTATTCTGAGTCTGACTTAATGAAGAAGAAAAAAAAAAGCTGTGTGCACAATTGGTAGTCGATATTTTATGAGGATTTCTACTGGGCCAGCTATTCACAAAATCCTGTTTCCTGTAGAAGATTACTAATTTTAAAGATTGCCCAGAAGCACATATGCAGGTCCCATCCCACATAGAGGTTCCCCAGCAGCTGACGGTTGGTCTGGACATCCCCTTAGGAGAGCAGCCCGGCTGGGAGGGCCGTGGTTTCTGTTGTAATCTTTGCTTTGTGGCGAATATGATTACCTTACCTTGGAGAACCCATTCCATTGCTGTGGATTACTTTGATTGCTGTGTGGTGACATTTATGTGCACATTTTATACTTTATTTTTCTGGTGTTCTACAGTAAGGTTTTAAGATAGCTCAGAAATGAAATAATCATGACATTGTAAAAACCAAATCCAAAACAAAACACTCCAAGTATGTATAGCCTAACCTTTACTTTGCTTATGACACTGATGACAACAGCAGGTTGGCGAGAGGCAATAGAAACACTGGGGTTTTTAACTTAATAACCTATAGTTTTATAATCGTGTGTTTAAGTTCTTAAAAATAAAGAAGCAATTTTCGTATGTTCCTCAGTTCTTTCTTATATTTGAGCTCTCTTAAAGGGAGGATTCACTGTATTCTAGGTTCCTTCCCTCCTAAGCTCCCTGCACGCTCTGCTCTACTAATAATCTATACCCCAGTCTACCTTTATCATCTTTCTTGACCTTCTTACCCTGTTTTCCATATCCCCAAGTTCTCATCCCAAGACAGAGTACACAAAACCATACTAATTTAATTGCAGGAAAAACTTTAGCCCTACCTGGAGGGCTCTGTGCTGACCTTTGACCACCAACACTTAGAATCAACTCATTTCACATGACCCTTGGGCAAGTTGTAATATGTACCAGTTCAAAGGACTCTCCCATTTTTAATGAATTTACCACGTTTTAATGTTTAATGAACTCCCTGCAGCCCTGGTATTCAATTCCTTTGTAGTCCTGCTCCATTAGGATTTAACTTCCTACTGGACGGCCACTTGGAAAGGGATGGAAGGTACTGTGACCTGCTTCTGAGTAATTATTAAAAATGGATGTTTGTTGTTTCAGAGTCTGGAATAAAGAATAAATGAATGAATTTCACATTACAACAAGAAAGGCCAAGATTTGAATAACCAGGGCTGAAACGGCATGCCCATAAGCAGCCATCTGAAACACACACACACACACACACACAACTCAGTGATTCTAATTGCTCTAATAGGATTCATGGGGATCACTTGAGACATAGTCTGAGAAAGGAAAGAAAGAAAAGAAGGAAGGAAGAAAACAAAGAAGGAGGGAAGGAAGGAAGAAAACAAGGAAAGAAGGAAGAAAAAAGAGAGAAAGAAAGAAAGAAAGAAAGAAAGAAAGAAAGGAAGGAAGGAAGAAAGAAAGGAAGAAAGAAAGGAAGGAAAGAAAAGAAAAGAAACTGGATTGGAACAAGTTGGAGTGTGTGATGGTTTGTATATCCTTGGCCCAGGGACTAACATTAGAAGGTGTGGCCTTGTTGGAGTAGGTGTGGTCTTGGAGGAAGTGTGTTACTCTCAGGGTGGGCTTTGAGAGCCTCCTTCTAGCCACATAGGAGCCAGTCTGTTCCTGGCTTCCTTCAGATAAAGATACAGAACCTTCAGCTCCTCCTGCACCATGCCTGCCTGGATGCTGCCATACTTCCTGCCTTGATAAAAATGGACTGAACCTCTGAACCTGTAAGCCAGCCCCTATTAAATGTTGTCCTTATAAGGGTTGTCTTGGTCATGGTGCCTGTTCATAGCAGTAAAACCCTAACGAAGACAGTGGAAGTTGGTTTGAAAGCAGAAGGGCACACCAAAGCAGAACTTAGCACTAAGCTACGAACAGCTAACTTCATAGCATTGTCAGATCTGTTGTCATTGTCCCCAAGCCCAGTGCAGTGTGCTTCTCCTTTTTTGAAGCCCTTTAGACCCCTTTCTGCCTGGATTTGCTCAATGAGTCTCTCAGAACCCAGTCAAAGGAAAACTACCTCCTTCAGTCTTGGCTGACCATTCCCTGCCTGGGTTAGACCTTCCTTCTGTTTGTGCTCTATTGTGCTGTCTCCACCACAGCCCTGGCAGTGCTGTGTAATAATTGCCACTCTCAAGCACAGTCGCTGCCCTTTTTATTACAGGGTTTGCCATACCTGGCACATACTGAGTGTCTTAGAATTCTATTGCTGTGAAGAGACGTCATGACCACAGCAACTCTTATAAAAAAAAAATGTTTAGTTAAGGATGGCTCACCGTTTCAGAGGTTTAGTCCATTATTGTAATGGTAGGAAGCACGTGCAGGCTGACGTGGTGCTGGAGAAGGGGCCGAGAGCTCCACATCTGGATCTGCATGTGGCAGGAAGAGACGGCCACATCGAGTGTGACTTGAGCACTTGTAACCTCAAAGCCTGACCCTAGAGACACACTTCCTACAACTTTTAATGGTGCCATTCCCTACGGGCCAATGGGGGCCATTTTTATTCAAACCGCCACACTAGGTATCAGTAAATGCTTGTAGAAACTCCGTGGAATAATTCTAAGGTAGCCAATTGAAGAAGAAGCCAGACGGAGTGACACATGTGTGTGATTGGGCAACTTGGGAGGTGGAGGCAAGAGGATCAGGAGTTCGAGGTCATTCTCAGCCATCTAGCAAGTTCGAAGCTAGCCTGTGACACAGTAGGCCCTCCCTCAAGGACAGAATGGAAGGACCACAAACCATGGTCCTCAAAATGAGGAAAGAAATCTGTGCCTTGCCGCATAGGAATTCAAAGAATTTAGCAAGGGAAGGAGAGCATGTTTAAAGCTGTGGTTAAGGCAGGTGGGGACAAAGAGGCTGTCACTGTTAGACAGGGGACTGTCATCCAAGAGAATCTATGCGCTTTGCACTGGAGTAAGAGGAGAGTCGCCTTGAAGCCAAGACCTCCACACTGAAGGCTACAGGATGCACAAAAGCAAGTCTACTTGAAATATATGTATTTGGAAGTACCTGAGGAGAGCTTCTAGGACATTATCAAGGACAATATAGGAAGATGTTTTCTCTGATCAAGTATTCAGGAACTCCAAAGTGACCACTGCAGCCAGGGGTCAAGGCAGCCTGACTCTTCGTCAAGGTAATGTGAAATTGGTGTCACCTGTATGCTGCTGCTTTTCCAGGCATGCAGGAGGCAAGAGTGCTGGAGTCCTAGGCTGCACAGATTCCAAATAAAGCCTGCGGGGCCAAAGTGCCAGGGGTGGGCCTGCCAGACCCACAGGAACTCATGATGCCTCAGGAGCCCCAGGTGCCAGTCCAGTGTTTGCTCATGGACTTGTGTACAAAGTTGTCTCATCTGTGAGGACAAAAACTGTGTGACATATGCTGGCTCTCCTCCTCCAGAGCCCAGCTGGCTGTTACCACTATATTCTAGCCTACCCTTCGGAACCAGCTTTGCTGCCTTGGTGTGGAATCGTTCCCTAGAGAAGCAGGTAGCTGCCTAGTTACAGGCTGATCATAGAGCAGTTTTTCATCCACGAAATTCATGCATGGTGTGGATATGGAGTTGTCCACCCTGCCCATGTTTCTGCCTTCACAGCCTTGCTCCTGATCAAGGGACTGGTTGCGTAAGAAACATGGCAGTGAAAACTTACCACAGCCTGTCACCCTAAAATGCAGCTGCCCTGATGGACAGGTGGAGCATCCTTCTGAGGATTCAGTTAGAAGTGGTTGGGAGAGCAATCACAATGTACCATGGGCTGACATTGGCCTATAGCCAGTGCTCAACGTGAGCCTTCCGTCTTAACCTACATTCACCGAGCTGTAGTGTTTTAGTCCCCACAGAATCAGAAGTCACGGCTGCTTTCTGGCCACTGGGAACTCCTCAGACGAACAAGCAGGAGGAAATGGCTACTGGTTCTGAAGAGAAATCAGCAGGGAGAACCACCTCAGGTGTAGAGGTTTCAGAGTGCCTTTTAAGACCTCCATGTTTGACACTGAAAGTTAACGAGGCCGCACAACCCCATGAAAGAACAAAAGACAGACGGGATTCGGTTGCAACCTTTCAGGAGCTGAGTCTAGAATTTCCCCCCAGGTGAAGAATGTTGAGCGGTGCTCACTGGAACACAGCCTGAGGAGGGGACAATGGAAGGAACTGTGCTCCTGAGGAGAAGGACAAAAACAAAAGCAGTCCTGGTTCCTCGTCTGCCACACGATGGTCCCTTTGCTAGCTGTATGCCCTGGACAAAGTCTCACTGAAGACCTTAGTCTTATCCCTGCTTGATGTAACCCTCGTTCTTTGGTTTGAGTTTCCTGAGGACTGTGTGGAAGGTGTGTGCAAAGTTTCTCCTACAGCATCTGGCGGTGGTGACATCATCTCACAACGCAGAAAGCAGCTGGGTGGCTGAACCAACCGTCTGGATCCTCGTCTGTTGGCTGAGCCTTCGCTTTGCCCTCGTGATGACCACCAGTGTCTACGGTCACTGAAATTCCTACCCACTTGACCCAGAAACAAACTTTTTCTGCTGTCACTGCTGCCTGATCTCCTGTTTGGTCAGTCTGTTTGTTAATGGCACTTACCACCATGTGCTTCAGAAAGAACCAAGCCGTTTGAGTCTACTGTGTCCACAGGCTATCAGATTCAAAGGCTGGCACTCCTGGAGAGCCACAGTGGTGGGGTTTCACTGTACCTGGCCCCCTCTCCCCCCTCTCTCCCCCTCTCTCTCTCCTCTCTCTCTCTCTCTCCCTCTCCCCTCTCTCTTATTGGAGTTTTGTTTTTTGTTTTTTTTTGTCACAGAGTTGTACAGCTCAGCTTATGTTGGATTGAAATTCACTGTGGTCCAGACAGATCTTGAACTCATAGGTTCACAGGGACTCCTGGCCAACCTCCTTAGTGATACTCTTCCTGCCTCAGCTTCCCAAGTACTAAGGTGGTATTTTTCAGAATCAAAACCAAATGCTGTAGAGATGGCCTATCAGTTCTGTGCCAATCCCCAGAACTCATGATAAAAACCTAGCATGGTGGTACAAGCTTGTATTCCTAGTGCTGGAGAGGTAGAGACAGGAAGATCTCTGGGGCTTCCTGGCCAGCCAGCCAGCCTACCGTAATCAGTGAGCACCAGGCTCCCATGAGAGTCTCTGTCTTAAAAACCAAGGCGGACAGCTCCTAAAATGTAACACCAGAGGTTGACACCTGGCCTTCTTAGGCATGGCTACATGTGCACATGTGTACTCATGCATGCACATGTATATACACACAAGTGAAAAGTCATGCAAAGTTTCACGATGTGCAAGGTTTCAAACTTTCGAGCTTGAGATTTGCACAGCATATTTCTTTTGCCACTTCACTCTGATCTGTGACTGGAGGTCTGTGACATCTGTGGCTGTGAGAAGGGGAGTCATCAGCTGAGAGCCAAAGACAGAAGTATCAGATTAAGGTTATAAAATCTTGGAGTCAAAAGTGATGTAATTCTAGACCTAAATGCTAGATCCAAACTCTGGCTTCATGTGTACTGGGGATCTTACAGTAATTCTTTCTTTCTTTTTCCTTCTTTCTTTTTGGTTTTGTGAGAGGTTTTCTCTGTGCAGCCCTAGCTGTCCTGGAACTCTCTCTGTAGACAAGGTTGGCTTCCAACTCAGAGATTCTGTCTCTGTCTCCTGGTTGCTCTTGTTGTAAGACCCCATAGTGGCCTTACCTCAGGAGCGCAACCCACAGAGCACAGACTGACAAAGTGACCGCTGCAATAGCATGAGGTTTTTTTATTCCACGTATGTGGGGTTGCTCATCCACACAGGGAGAGGCAACCCCGAACCCAACAAGCACACAACTTTTATACATTACAGAGGGCAGACTTCAGCAACAGGGTTAGCTGGCCCATTCTCATTGGTGGTGCACAGGACAAAGGATCTGGTCAGGTATTGGCTGCCCTGCTCAGGGGGCTGTTCTTGGCTTAGTCAGTCACTTTCCTTGTCCAGCCCTCCACCTGGCCTTGGAGAACCACGGGAAAGGGCTAAGTTGGCACATCCCTTAGAGGGGGATGAACTGGGTAGTCGGGCAGGGTCAGGATGACATCTTGCAGTTGTTCTCAGAATTTACCACAGGGAGGGGTAGGGGGTCTTTCTGAGAACAGTCGTTTTTTTGTTTTGTTTAATTAGCTCAGTCAGAATCAGATATATCTCTCAGAAAGGTCACAAGTTTATCATAGGCATCCTGACCACCAGATGTCTTTCTCAAAACCTTGTTTTTATAACTTTGTTTCTCACATCTATGAAACTTTGAAACTTTATTTCTTCACTCTGACTAAAGGTGTGCTCCACCGTCACCCTGGCTGTCTTGTTTGTTTTGTAACAGGGTCTCACTAGGTAGCCCTGGATCGCCTCAAAATCACTATGCATTTGAGACTGGCTTCAGGCTTGTGGTGATCCTCCTGCCTCTGCCTCCCAAGTCCTGGGATTTTAGGCATGAGTTACTGAGTCTAGCCCTTGGTTTATTCATGAATACCTTTTTTTACTTTTTTTTTTTTTTGGTTTTTTTTTTTTTTTTGGCTCTCCCTCTTAGTTAAATCCCCAACCCCCACCCTCCTTTTTAAGCTCTCTTCCTGTGTTTTGCACCCACTCCTCCCATTGAGCTAACAACCCCCAACCCTTACTTTTTTTTTTTTTTTTTAATAAACAAAAAGTCTCAGAGCCCAAACATCAGCTTCTCCAGTTGTTGATATCTTTGAGGTCCCCTCATGCAGCCCCTATGATTAATGACATTTTGAAGCATGTCTTTAAATTATTTTTTAGATTTATTCTTTTTTGTGTGTGCAAGTGTTTCCCCTGTGTGTCTGTCAGGTACTCACGGGTGTCGGAGAGCGTCAGATCCCATGGAACTGGGGAGACTGGTAGTTTGGGAATAGAACTTGAATCCCCTGCAAGGGGCTCTTAACTGCTGACCCATCTCGGCAGGCCCTTGCACCAAGAGCTGCCCCAGCTCTTGTGGCTCTCTCAGGAACACCACATACCTCTTCGCTTTTGCGTATCTGCAGCTGTAGTTCTTTTACAGCTTGGCCTAACATCCAGCTCTTCCCTTCTGCCTGTCTGGGTCACCAGTTCCTGCAGGTTCCAGTTCTGCCTCGAGTCAGTGCAGCCTGCGGTCCCTCCTCCTCTGTGGCTCGGTCTGTGAGGTGTCCTCCGCAGCTCCATGCCCTCCGGTTTGTCAAAGCAATTGGTTGTCCCGCTGCTTCTGATGCTCAGTATGCTGCCCTGGCCTGGTGACTGCCACTGTTGACTCCGCTGCTTCTTGTCTCTGCTTTCTTTTTTTGTTTTGTTTTGTTTTTTTGTATAACCAGCTCTGCCTACTCTACACAAGTCGACCAGGAAAAACCATTCCTGTGCTGGGTAGTCCTATGTCAACTTGGCCCAAGCTAAAGTCGCCTGAAAGGAGGGGACCTCAACTGAGACAGCGCTCCATAAGCTCAGACTGTAGTCAGACCTGGGGGCACCTTCTTAATTAATGACTGAAGTAAGAGGGCCCAAACTGTTGTAAGTGGCTCCACCCCTGGACTGGTGGTCCTGGATCCTATAAGAAATCAGGCTGAGCAAGCCATGGTGAGCAAGCCAGCAGGCAGCACCCCTTCATGCCCCTGTGTCAGCTCCTGCCTTCAGGTTTATTTCTGTCTGAATTTCTGTCTTGACTTTCTTCAGTAATGGACTATAACTTGGAATTATATGCACCCCCACACCCCAAAACAAACCCCTTTCCCTCCCAACTTGCTTTTGGACATGCTGTTTTATTTCATCAATAGAAACTCTAAGAAAATTGTATAGAACACTTTTTTCTTTTTTTTTAATTTTTGGGACAGGGTCTTACTATGTAGCTCCAACTAGCTTGGAATTTATTATGGAGACTAGGCTGGCCTTGAACTTACAAACTAAAGTCCTCCCGATTGCTGAGATTAAAGTACATCATTACCTCAGACCTAACCTTCTCTTGGACCTAAGGCTGCCACACCAGAGCAGGGGAAACAGCAATGGTGCCTCCCCAGTCAAACACCCATGGCTAGAGAAGGGGGTTCGTGTACCTGCCAATCACAGCAAAACTCTTATATACATGGTTTTGTGTTCACACCAATGACAACACTTTTGAGTTGCCAGGTAAAATGCTTCTCCTCTGGGCTGGTTAGAAATAGTTACAGGGCACGGGATAGCAAAATGCCCTGCGTAAAGTGAAACACTCCCGGCTGGAGTTGGATCCTCAGGAGCTGTAGCAAACAGCTCTGAACACCATCCTGTAGTTCCCTCGAGGCATCTGTGCCATATTCAGAGTGGCAGAGTGTTTGATTGACAGTTCTTTGGCTCAAGGCAACCAGGAACCAGGGGAAGCCTAACCGCTGCCAATTAGGAAGCCAAATTGCCTCCCCACCCCCACATGTTTGCCATTTACAGGAAAGCGAGCATGAGCATCGAGCATGCAGAGTGCTTACAATGCGAGCCTACAGAACTGATCGTTAACACTAATAGCCGTTTTAACAGTGATTTCACAATGCTTAACTCCTGCCCCTGGGGGAGCAGGGTCCTTTCATCTGTCCCCAAAGAGAGGCCAGTTCTGCTATGGAAGAAAATTTCCCAGTGTCTGGATTTGGACCAGCCTGTAACGAACTACAAACCTCTGGAGCAGCTAGAGTCTTGGGCTGACTTTTCTGTGGGCTGAGGCCTCGGAGAGGCTCATCCTAAGCCTTGGAGCCCACCTGGAGGTGGAACTTTGGCAAACTCATTTTTCTTCCTCTTCCCTGCTGGGCAAAGGAGCTCATTTTCTAGGTATCTTCCTGCTACCAGATCCCTTAAGTCCGTCCCTCAGAGCCCTGGCTCTCCCTGTGTAAGTAAAGGCACCAGTGTGGGGGGAGGGCATGGGGGGAGCGGGGGAGGTATCGATAGGAAAGACTGCTCTCCCAGAGCACGGTGCCCAGAAACTGGTGGTGGGAGTTTTGGTTCATGTTGTGACAGGGTTTCAGGTAGCTCAGAGTGTCCTCCAACTTTTTGCTGGAGGGTGGCCTTGAACTCCCGATCATCCGGCCTCCGTTCCCAAATCTGAGGTCCCAGGCAAGCCTCACTACTTCCGGCCCTGGCTTCGGTTGAGTTTCGACATCAACAGCTGCATAGTGTGAGAGCCCAGCTCCTGTTCCTTTCTCAAGACACATGTGAGGGGAGCCAGGCACCAGAAACATAAGACTAGGAAGAAGTTCGTCACTGGTTTGCTCTTTCTTTTTCGTCGGAGGAAAAATAACCAGCCTGGCGGCGCCGGGGTGTGCACCAAGCGAAGTCAAAGCGGGGACACACCCTCCTGTCGCCGCCCCAGTCGGCGGGGCGGGCTGAGCCCACAGCGGGCTGGGCTCTAGCGGCCGGATGATGCGTCGCTAGTGCCAGGAGCTCGGACCGGCAGGAGGATGCTCCCGAGCCGGCTCTGTCTGGGTCGGTGGCGACTGATGCCGATCCGAACCCGCGGCCGCTGGTGTGCGAGGGCTCTGTCACCCAGGCCCCAGGTAAGGCGCGGCGCGGGTTCGAGATGGAAAGTTTGCGTCGAGCAACTTTGGAGGGAGTGAAAGCCGAGCAGTTCCCTGCGTGCTGCTCCGCACCCCGACAGGTGGTGGCCGCGGGCGACTTGTCCCGGGGATGCGGGGGAGACAAGCCGGGAGCGGCCAGCGCGGGGCGCATCTCCTGGGAGCGCAGCTCGCGGACCCCAAGGGTCCCCACCGCTGTGTCCGGAGGTCTGTAGCCGCCGCGGGGGAGGAGAGGCCGCGAGAGCTCGGTGGACTGTGTCGAGGGATGTTGTCACGGGGTAGGCTGTAACTTAGGAACCTAGGATGTTGTCTCCGGGGTGGACTGGCCCAGGACCGTGTCTTGCCTGCTCCTCCTCCAAGCCCGGAGCGCTCCCCCACCCCTTACATGTAAACCCGAGGCAGTGGTGAATCAGAAGTGTGTGCTGTAACAGTGACGCGGGCACAGTTTGTGTCATGGCCTGTGTGAAGCTTCGAGGAGGAGGGAAGAGGTGGGGATGTGCACAGAAAAGGACAGGAGAAGAGCGGGAAAGCGCTGAGTTAATTTGGGCGGTGAAGCAGAGGGAGCCAGGGGAAAGGACTGGAGCGGTGTTTGCCCACCCCTCAATTACTGGGTTAGATTTCAGATTGCTGAAGGGAGAGAGATGTATGGACGTGTTTACTGTCTTTCACTGCACACTGAGAAATGAGCAGTGTCCGCCCCACCACTTTCAGTTCCTGTATCTTTCCGGCTGCACTGACCCAGCCCCCCCCCCTTGGATTCTGCCCCAAAGTATTATCTTTTTTGTTTGTTTTTGTTTTTAAAGATATATATTTATTTATTTAATGTATATGAGCACACTGTAGCTGTCTTCAGACACACCAGAAGAGGGCATCAGATCCCATTACGGATGGTTGTGAGCCACCATGTGGTTGCTGGGATTTGAACTCAGGACCTCTGGAAGAGCAGTCAGTGCTCTTAACCTCTGAGCCATCTCTCTCGCCCCCAAAGTATTACCTTAATACTCCAGAATTTACATTGATGAAAGAAATATTTCAATGCTTAAAGAAACACTTTTCTTAAATGTTTGAAAGCAAGCAGAAACACGTCTATTTTGATACTTATACCTAGGGCAAACTCCTTAAAACTTAATGTGGCAAACTCAGTGAGGCGGTTTGGGAGAGAAGCCTTCTGAAAATGGTACTTTATGGTTTACCTTGCAGAGACACACTTTTTTTTTTTTTTTTTTTTTTTTTTTTTTTCGAGCTGGGGACCAACCCAGGCCTTGTGCTTCCTAGGTAAGCGCTCTACCACTGAGCTAAATCCCCAGCCCCGCAGAGACACACTCTTAACAACTCCTTTCTTTGCCTCACATCACAGAAAACACAGTGATAATTAAACAGGGCTGAAAATTGTCTGTTAAGCTCATTTGACAATTTCCTAGTGTTGAGAATGGAGCCAAAGGGCCATGCTCTATTAGGCCACACCCACCTCCTACTAGGCCCCTCCCATTTAAATACCTGGAGTAAAGGTTTAGGGTTTGTTTCCAAGACGTGACTGTCCTTTCTCAAATCATCGACGCCAGCTCTAAACTCTTTTTCTCTGCACTGTCCACTTAAGGCAGATGGGGTGACACCACTGTGTGCCTGACTCTAATGGAAAAAGATAGAGAGGGACTGTAACATTAAGCATCTTAAGAAACCTAAGTTGGAATGATTTAATTTGCAGTCTTAAGTCAGCTGCCTGGGCCATGAAGACAGACCACAGAACTTCAGAACGGGGAGCAGGTCCATCATTTTGCCCGTGTGATAAAATACCCCATCCCAGGATAAAGCCAAGCCTACGGGTTTGCAGTTTTGGAATCTCTAGCTCCCAAAGAGTTTCAGCTACAACTGCTGAACCATTTTCTGCAAATCAAATCTCCCAGCTACTGGGACATTTATTATTCTAAGATCTTTCTTCTCTCCATATGAGACATCCTGCGGCTATATCCTTGTTGTATATTCCCCTAAAAAACCATTCCTTCCAACCACATCCCATGGAAAAAGCTAGAGAGAAAAAAAAGAAAGGAAAAAAAATATGGTTTTCTCATAAAATCCTAGCTTGCTAGGACTCGTCATAAGAACCATCTTTAATAAGCAACTATAATTAGTCTTTTCTAAAATTATGGGTGTGCATTTAATAACTTTGAAAAATATGTGTTTCTCAGCCTTTCTAAGTCAGGTGGGTGACTGGCCGGTTTTGTGTATGGGAAAAACCCCACAGTTTGTTGACATGATATGTTTAAATGTAGCAGAATCGTTTATTAAAGAGCATCTCTTGTCTGAAGCAAAAACAAACGAGCACATTGGATTATCTTTGGCCTGGCCTGGAAGCCACCACCATCATGTCTACTGACATGATTCTCATGTCTGGAGACAGCGGATCTGCCTCCAGCGAGAGGTGGTTGTCAGGGTGATCCCAGGCTCCTGCTGGTGCCCTGGACGCTGCTTTGAGGGATAACAGTGCCCGGTGAGCTATTCGAACAGAAAGCTCTTGCCTAGTTGTGCCTTTGTTAATTTGGGTTTTCTGCTGCTTAGATTGAAACACTCCCAGATAGGATTTTGTGTTCCCAAAACAACATTTAAATCCCCAACACAAGCTGTTTAACAAATTTTTTTTAAAAGCAAGCATATTTTTGCTAGAAAACGCAAGGGTCAAGTTTGCTTTGTTCTTTTAACTTCCAGAAACAAAGCATCTAGGTGTTTCAGAGCCTGCAAGATGTTAACTTCGAAACGTTGGCGTCATATACAGGATTTAATGAGCACGTCGTTCTTGTTCGCCATGTCCAGCCTTGGAGTGCTGTGCTCTGGGGTTCTGCCTGACGAGCTCTGTCTTGGGGAGCAAGTGGTTGTAGCTGATGCTTTGACCTCAGAGCTGTTCTAGATCAGCTTGTCTGTTAAGCACTGAAAGTCACCATCTCCCTAGGTTGTGGGACTTAGTGCTTTTTAAGAAAAGCTGTCACTTGCTATTTACTGCCACTAAGTGATGTTTGTGTTGTTTTGTAGCAGATTACGATAGGAAGTCATTTTGTATCTTGGCAGATAAGATCTGTGGATGAGGCAGTGAACTAGAAAGCCTGGGGTTAAATCTTTGCTGACTATGCATGCCTGTAGGTTATCCAATCTAGGACAGCAGGGTGCCAGCAGTCCTGGCCCTACCCCTTCTTAGCTCTATACGTTCTATACTCTCTATGTTCGCTCTGGCCATTCAGTCTCTAAGCCTGTCTCCCACTTTCAAAAACAAGGGGATTTGTCTCATTGATCTTAAAGTCCCTTTTCAACTGTAGACGAGCTGTTTTGCCATTTCCTTGCCCCAGGGTGTAACACCGTTGTACAGAGTGCTGCGGACCCCAGAAAGCTACGTAGTTGAAGATTCTGTCTTAGGTAGTCAGGAGTGCTGCCCCCTCATGGGCAACTGTTGTAACTTTGTTACACCTTGGAATGTGAATGTTTCTCCAAAACCCGTGAGCCCAGTGAGAGGATGTTAGATGAGGAGAGTGCCTGAGACGGAGGTGGGGGGTAGGGTGGGGGGATGGGGGGTTAGAGTGGGAGGGTGGGGTGTGTGTGTGTGGGGGGTGTCACCTGGACTCTGGTTCCTCCTCTTGCTGCCGTGCTGTGAACAGTTGTCTTCTCTGGCACATACACTCTCCAGGCTCTTCTGTGTCACCAATCCAACAGGGCCAACTGACCACGACTGAAGTCTCTTATGCCATGAGCCAAAATGATTTTTTTTTCCTCCTTAAGAGTTGGTTGTTGTCAGAAAGTCTATCCTTGACCAGAGCTCTAGCCAACACCCTCCAAGAGAAGTTTCTAGTCACGCAGTTGGGCTTTTATATGTCCTAATAGAACAGAGTAAGTCCCTCAATATTTCATCCTAGTATCTCCATCTGTAACACGTTGCCTACTCAAGATGTTAAAATATCAGAACTCCAAAATCATTGAAAATATTTTAGGTCGCATGCCAATAGGAAATAAGCAAAAAAAGCAAATTCTAGGAAAATCTCATTTAAATCCCATTTAGCTTGGTGTCATTGGTTCTTTTTATAACTTTAAATTTTATTTAATGCACATGGCTGTTTTGCCTGCCAATATGTCTGTGTATCATGCGCATGCCTGGTGCCTGCAAAGGCCAGAAGAGAGCACTGGATTCTCTGGAACTAGAATTACAGGCCATTGTGAGCTGCCATGTGGGTGCTGGGTATCCAAGCCCATGCTTTCAACCCCTGAGCCATCTCTCCAGCCACTTTAAAAAAAAACTTACACAAAAACAAATTGATAAGAGGACATACTGTTCACAGACTGTGACCTGGTGACACATTCTGGCAGCTGCTGTTGGAGAGGAAGGGGTGACACCTTCTATCCCGTTGTTGATGAGGAAGCAGGTGTTCTGAGGATGGACTGAGCCCGGACCCAGAGGTCTTGACCCATATTTCTCCTGTGGCTCAGAGTTGGGTGTGTAGAGCAGTGTTGAGCATCAGAGTTGGGTGTGTAGAGCAGTGTTGAGCATCAGAGTTGGGTGTGTAGAGCAGTGTTGAGCATCAGAGTTGGGTGTGGAGAGCAGTGTTGAGCATTGGAGTTGGGGGTGTGTAGACAGTTGTTGAGCATCGGAGCATCGGAGTTGGGTGGAGAGCAGTGTTGAGCGAGTTGGGTGTGGAGAGCAGTGTTGAGCATCGGAGTTGGGTGTGGAGAGCAGTGTTGAGCATCGGAGTTGGGTGTGGAGAGCAGTGTTGAGCATCAGAGTTGGGTGTGTAGAGCAGTTGAGCAGCTCCTTGAACCTCTGAGATACAGCTTAGGCCCTTCGTACATTGGCACAATGGAAGGATTCATCTCAGTCAGCCTTCGTCTGCGTTTCAAAAGTCATATGCAGATGGTTTTCTTGGTAGAGAAGCTGGTGACCTGGAGAAAGGTCCCTGAATGAGGCAAAGTTGTGTTGAGCATCAAATACATTCTCTCCGTGGCCATCTGAAGTGAAAGGCTGATGGGCTCATCTGCATTTATTCCTTGTGTTTGTGGGGAGCCTTTTCCCTCACCCCCTTCATCAGCTGCTTGGTTTGTAAACAATGCCAGGACAGTGTTTTGTGAGCCAAGTATTGAAACCTTGAGTCATGGGATTCCATACCCAAATGCTTGCAGGAATTTTCCATCCTCACACACCTTTGAAGCAATGGCTCTATAAAATGCTACAATCAACAAAATGTGCCTTTATGAGGATCCATGGAAGGAACTGCTGCTCAGTCTAGGCGTTAGAATGGGAGGGGTTCTCCTGAACAAACACAGGAGCTGTCATAATGGACGGCGGAGTCAGTGGTGGCATCCCTGTGCACCAGCTGCCAGAAAGCTGATGACCAGCTCTTGACTCACTTCTAGCAACAGTGAGGGCTGTGACCAGCATTTTATGGTTTATGGTACCCATGGATCCTCTGCCTGAAAATTTGCCCATTGTGTTGTCATCTGCTTTATTCATAATCATTTTAATGGGGAAAGTAACTGTCAAATACAGCTTTAAAAAATGTGAACAAGTCAACACGTTGGTGTTTGAACCAAAGTGTTCTAAGTAGTAAATTGTGAAAGTATGGCAGACCGTTGGCTTCTTGTTCACAATGTCTTTTTATGAACAAGAATGTGCTTTCCCCATAGAGGGTGTCAAAATAAGTGAATTGCTGTGAGACTGTAACTGTAATGCTGTGTGTGTGTGTGTGTGTGTGTGTGTGTGTGTGTGTGTGTAATGTAGTATATGTGCGGTATGTGTTGCATATGTGTATGGTGTGTGTCTGTGCTTTGTATATGCATGTGATATGTGTGGTGTATATGCATATGGTGTGTGACTGTGTGTGGTATATATGTATGGTGTGTGTACATGTGTGGTGTGTTTGTAGTATATGTATATTATTGTGTAATGTGTAAGTGTGTTATATTGGTGAGGAGTGTGCACATGTGACTGTGTGAAGGTCAGAGGGCAATTATTGGTCCTCATTGTCTACCTTGTTTTAAGCTCCATCTTGTTTTAAACATGGAGTTTGTCTTAGTCAGGGTTTCTATTCCTGCACAATCATCATGACCAAGAAGCAAGGTGGGGTTAAAGGGTTTATTCAGCTTACACTTCCACATTGCTGTTCATCACCAAAGGAAGTCAGGACTGGAACTCAGGCAGGTCAGGAAGCAGGAGCTGATGCAGAGGCCATGGAGGGATGTTACTTCCTGGCTTGCTTCCCCTGGCTTGCCCAGCTTGCTCTCTTATAGAACCCAAGAACTCCAGTCCAAGGACAGCACCACCCACAAAGGGCTGGGTCCTCCCCCCTTGATCACTAATTGAGAAAACGCCTTACAGCTGGGTCTCATGGAGGCATTTCCTCAAGGGAGGCTCCTTTCTTTGTGATAGCTCCAGCTTGTGTCAAGTTGACACACAGAACCAGCCGGCACAGTATCTTTGCTGTTTGGAGCTGCACGTGCCGGCCTAACTTAAAGATTCTAAGAATTCTCTTGCTCTGCCACCTATCTCACTGTAGGCACGCTGGGATTGCAGGCACGTGTGCTTTTCCTGGGTTTCTGGGGATTTGAACTCAGGTCCTCACATTTGCAGGCAAGTGCTTTGACCGCCAGCCCTGGATTCCTCATGTTTTCCCTCCTCCTACCTCATAAGATCTATGGCTTCTGTCTTATTGTTTTTTTGGTTTTTTTTTTTTTTTTTTTCAGAGCTGGGGACCGAACCCAGAGCCTTGTGCTTGCTAGGCAAGCGCTCTACCACTGAGCTAAATCCCCAACCCCTTCTGTCTTATTGTTTTTTCCCTCATCCACACTTGAAGGGTGGGCTCAGTTACCCAGGCCTGTAAACTTTAGTTTCCACTTTAATAAACTCCTCACTGGCTTTTATTGTTGTTATTGGTTTGTTGTTGTTGTTGTTGCTGCTGCTGCTGCTGCTGCTGCTGCTACTACTACTACTACTACTACTACTACTACTACTACTATTATTATTATTATCATTATTAACAACAACAGGGTCTTACTATGTAATCTTGGATGTTGCTATGTAGACCAGGCCGGCTTTAAACTCATAGAGAACCTCCTGCCTCAGTCTCCCAAGTTCTGTGATTAAAGGCTTGTTTCCACTACTCCTGGCACTAACTGATATTATTTGTTTTGACAAAATTTTGCTCTGAAACTTCTTTTCCCAGAAGTTTCTGTTATGAGATTTGAGGATTGAAGTGAGAATTTAGGGGTAAGTGTGCAGAGAAGCAAGACCCTTAAAGAGGGTGGGGACTAAGTAGTAAAGGAGAAGCAAGAGATAGATAGGTTTAAAGTTAACATTTTTATACCAAAGGAGACCCCCCAAAACAAAACAAAACAAAACAAATAAACAGAAAACCCAAACCAGGAAGCGATGTAAGTCAATGAAGTGACCTCATCAAGAAGGCTTGTGGCAAACCTCAGGGAGAAGACATCTTGGAGGCTGTCCCGAATCCTCCTTGGGACTCTTGGGATGCAGTTACTGGATTGAGTAGACATCTAAACTTGGCAGCCCATGCTCTTTTCTCTCCTTCTCCCCCTCTGAATTGCTACCGACACAGCAACCTCATTATATCCTAGTTTTTATAGTGATTGCATCGACAGAAATCACATTTTGGGCTCCTAAAGATGAGCCTGTGTACTTTGCATCTCTGTGGCATAAACAGTAAATATCAACTGCACTGAATCTGTGGAGAGGAATGAGCAGCCTACAGTTCTTTTGGAGGAAACCTTTTTTGTTTCTCTGGCCATGGGGCGGGTGGGAGCTGTAAAATTTGAAAAACGTTAGACGAATCTCCCTAGTGGTGGTGGGGATTTTCTAGCCCTCTTAGAGGAAATCTTTGCGTGCTCCTCCGGTTGATCTCCAGCTCCCAGGCTCGAGGGATCCACCCACTCCAGGCTCCTGACCGTTAGCATTACAGGTGTGCACCATCATGCCCGGCTTCTGCATGAGACATTTGAACACTGGGTTTAAAGGCTGTGAATGAAGAAGGATGAATGATTGCCCTTTCCAGAGGCTGACACTAATGTGACCATAAACCTGGAAAGAAGAATCGGTTTAGAAAACCTTGTAAACAGACCAGCTCAGTGTTGGCTGCCTAAATGCTTGCCCGGGGGGTGTCTGTGGTGTTTTGTGGCCTGCCAGACAGCTTCTGCAGCTCTGCTGCTTTCTGCTTTGAGAATTAAAAGCCGTGTTCATTCAGCACGAGAAAGTTGTTTCCTTGCTGCGTGTAGAAGATCTTTCTATGGATTTACTATCACTGACACCAAAACAAGCAAGCTTTCAAATGAAAGCCACAGTTAGTTGATCCAGAGTGTGACCCAGCTTGGCCTCCAGCCTCACTCCCTGCTCCACACCCCACATCATCCACGTTTATCATGGCTGAGCTAATTATGTCTTACGGCTTGTCCCGTGTTTTTCTTCTTTCTGTGGCTATCGCGGCTTTCCTTCGATTGCCACTTATCCCTCCCACTACCCCGCTTCTAACGGCCACCCATCTCCATCCCACCTGAGGTTTCTGGAGAGCCGTCCAACAGCTGCAGGCAGACTACACTCTTTTCCCTAGCGCCCATGTCATTGGACCACGCAGTGTATTTAGCTGTGTGCATATGGTTTTCCCAGCCGGGTTCTAACCATCATTGTAGTCCAAATGACTCCCCATCTCTGGGCAACTCCACGCCAGCACAGTGGGTACATGACAGACACTGGTGTGGTGCCAGGCGCCCTTTCCTGCTAAGCCGGCTTGCCAGCCCAGGATGATAAGTTTAATCACTAAAACTGACATAATTTAGAAATTAATTTAAAATCTGCTTAGAAATATTTGCTCATAAAATGTAACTCCTGCACAAGATATAAAATAGAGCACACAGGAATATGGTTTTTGTCATAAGGTTATGTAAGTACAGGCCCTTTAGAGACAGTACTTTTGTTCCTTTCCCAATGATGAGCATCGCTCCTTTGTCATGAGAAATAAGCCTCGGTGTGGCTGCCATCCACTGTTCTGTCCACTGGCATCCACCGCTCTGCCCACTGCCATCCACTGCTCTGCCCACTGCCATCCACTGCTCTGCCCACTGCCATCCACTGCTCTGCCCACTGCTCTCTGCCCACTGCCATCCACTGCCATCCACTCTCTGCCCACTGCCATCCACTGCTCTGCCCACTGCCATCCACGAAAGGAATCCCTGAGGGTGCAAAACTGAGCTCTGACACTACTGAGTGGGTAGGTTGATGTCATTATGCAGGGGAAGGCAAGCACAGGATAAAACAAGGCCTGTCATTGGACGAGAAGGAGGATGGGTGGGAAAAAAAAGTTTTAGAGATGGGGAGAGGAAGTCCCAACAAGGAGAGGGGAGTGGAGAGAACTTGGCAGCAGATGTTAAGATTCTTCTCTGAACTTGGGTACAGGTTGTTACGACTGTTTTTGAGGGATGGCTGTGTACAGGATTTTGTGCTGTCTAGATGGGCAAGTTATATCTTACCAATTAGATCAGAGGCTACTGTGTGGTGTGTTCTTTTATGTGGCGACTTAATTGAGTTCGAGAGAGTGTATGGTGGCAGGACGTACAGGGGCCGCCACAGAATTGGGATGTGCATGCCTGGCGTGGTGGAAACCAGCCAAGAGATCTGTGAGTGAGGGTGGGGCTGCCTGACAGAGTGCTGAATCAGAATGGCTCAGAGACAGTGGGTCAGAGAGTACTTGGGGGCAGCGTGGAGCCGCTGAGATAAATCAGCTCTAGTTCCAGTGGCCCTCTGGAGCGGGAAAGGGAACGAGAGAGTGCGCTCCTCGTTCTGCTGATTTTTTATTTTTTACCACAACAGTGCATTCCCACACTGAGTACTTAGCCCAGCACAGAGGTTGCTATTCATTCACAGGTTGACACAGCCTGCAGTCTGCAGCTTTTGAGGACTGACTAGAGACTCGTTTGCTTATAGAGCTGAAGGGTCCAAGCAGGGACTCCAGCCATTGCTCCAATCTCTCTAGGCTTGTGGAACAGGATTAATAAGTGGGTGGCATTGAAATATCAGGTGAGGGTTCTAGCCATTGCCAAAGCTTCTGGTCTGCCATCATCACACTGACTGACTCCAAGACCTTACCCCACCTTCACTCCTAAGATTACCTTAGCTGCAATCAGGTTGCCTTTTGGTTATAGGCACCACTTCCCATGGTTCCGACCCTTTGTGAGACAATCTTAATTATTAGAGACAATGAATTCTAGAAGAGCTCAGAGATGGAACGTCATTAGAAACAGCAGAGGAGAAGCCCAGCATGCAGCCACACATCTGCTGCCTCAGTGTTCTGGAGGCCGAAAGCTGGAAAATTTGGCGTTTGAGGTTAACCCGGACTACGTAATGAGTTCTGAGCCAGACTGGGCCACACAGCAAGACCCTGTCTTAAAATCAAACACAGAAAAGTTGCAGAGATGAGGTCAACCAGGCTCTGAGAGCACAGCAAAGGTTTAGCGGAGATGTTTGAGCAGGACAAAGAGTATGGTCGGAGAGGAGTTATAGGCAGATGCTTCTAGAACCTGCGCTTCCGTGGAGGGCCACACACAGTTCTGTGTGAAGAACAGTCCCTGACTTCATCTCCACTGGAGCTTTAGATATATTAGCATTTTAATAAGTCATGGGTTCCTCGTGTGTCAGCCTTCTCAGGCATGACTGACAGGCACATGGTACCACGTCTAGTGGCTAACCAGAAATCTCTGAACTGTAGAGATCTAAGACACTGGGGTGGATACTGTGGGAGGCTCTCAGACTTACTATACAAGCTCTCAGTGTGGTACCCGTGATTGACAGCTGAATGAGAACAATAATCAGTAAAATGTATGGATACAATGCATTCCATATAGCATAGCCACTTGCCGTATGGTCAGTAACCGACATCTGCTTTCTTTCTAGCTAAGCTCTGATATCTGGCCTTTCCTGATTAGATGCGAATCATCCATCTAATTTGTACTCTTTGGATGCCTATCTACTCCCTTGCACTAAGGCTTTCTGTGTGTCTGGCATTAACAGCTTCCTTCTTCCATGCAAAATGTCTTTCTTTGGGCACTGGAACTCTTCAAAAAAGCAGGTACCATATCAGCTGAAGAGTTGGGCATATATAATCTTTTTATTGATTACCAAAAGTGCTTGTTGATGTGATAAGCTAATGAAGTTTAAGAAGATAGCTTTCATTGCTGCGTGAGAAATGATGTTGACTCAGACCGAGGACTGGCAGGTAAACTTCCCCTGTGAAAGTCTAGATAGTCAGCAGTGTAGGCCTTGCAGGCAATGTGTGTGTGAACAGGCAAAGATATCTTCTAATAAAATCTACTTCCAAAATGTGTCAGCAGATGCAATCCAGCCCCTAGAACCACCGTTTGCTGGTCTTTGGTCAGTTCCACCAAGCTTTTCACAGTCTGCAGCCGCAGACCTACTGTAGGGTTTGCTCCGCCCCTGGGCATGGCTGCTTGGGGAAGGGAAAAAGGGGAGTTTAAAGCTTATATCATGTTGCTGGTGCTGGTGCTGGTGCTGGTGCTGGTGCTGGTGCTGGTGCTGGTGCTGGTGCTGGTGCTGGTGCTGGTGCTGGTGCTGGTGCTGGTGCTGGGCCTTAGTGAAGCACTGAGGCACCGCTCCATGAGTGGTAAAGCCAGAGCTGATTCAGGGGTCCCCAGGCCTGCAATGAGTCTGGGGCCACGGATTCTCAGACTCTTGGAAATCCAGCCGCCACTGGGAGCCTTCGAAGAGCAGAGAATGGAGTTGGGGGTCCTCAGGCTGTGTCTAGCCTGGTGGTAGTGGTGGTAGGGCTTTGGCTTATCCCAGAGGAGTGATTGTCCTTGGTTTGATGGAGGCAGGCTTGATGGCAGTTGTGGCTGAGAGGACAGAGAGGCCTTCTACAGGAGATTAGGCTGTGGCTCTGTAAAGGCCTTCTCCATGGCTCGCCATGGCGGATCTTGATGGAAGGATCCATAGTTCTAAACAGTTTATTGTCATGGAGGAAAATGGATGCATAAAAATCATGCTCCACTCCTCAGGGTGGCCTGAGATTAAATAGTTTTTGTAGGGAGGGATGTCTGGGAAGGGAAGCTTGTTGGCTAAGCTCTCCAGGCCTCTGGGTACCTTATTAGCACGGAGAACTCTGTTTTGGGCCTATGTGACTGTGGTCACTTCTCTTTTCCTATTGTCTTGGTCTGAGATATTAGGGATGCCTCATCTATACATGGAAGGGCTTGGGGCCCTTACGTGACTGATGGCCACAATTTCTCTTTTGTGGGGGCTGTGGCTATATTACAGGGGTCTGGTGCCTGGAGTAGGCGAAGCTCCTAGTGTCCCTTCAGGGTCTCCAGGGCTTTTTTTTTTTTTCTTTGTTCTTTTTTTCGGAGCTGGGGACCGAACTCAGGGCCTTGCGCTTCCTAGGTAAGCGCTCTACCACTGAGCTAAATCCCCAGCCCCGTCTCCAGGGCTTTTAGCCTTATTGCTCAACCTTACCAGGCCTCCTCTCACAAACTGTTGCCCCTCATTTTGCTAGAAGATGAATTGAACCTAGTAACTTGTAGCATGAGGTAAGTGAGAACATGGTCACAGCCCGTAGAGCTAGAATAACAGGAGCTAGTAACATGGGGCAAGGTGACATGAATCGAGTCTAAACCTCATTTAAGCTCCAGTGCCCAAAAAGTATGAAATTTAAAAAAAGAATGAGTAAGAGTAAGCTGTTGTCTTGGGTCACGGCAATGAGCCATCGTATGAAGTGCAAAGCGAAGTGATGTGATGGACCAAACTCTGGTGGTGTTGAAAGGCAGTGCACTGCCCTGAGTGTTCACTCCCATAGATTTCTTGTCAGCATGGTCATTAAATCATGAGAGAGACAGATAAAATAATATCATTTCCCCTTAGTGTGTTTGGTTAAGAGCAAAGCACTGTTAAAAACAAACAGCGAAAGTGCTGTTAATGGCAGGACTTGATCCTTTAAGGCGGCTAAGGTCCCGAGGGCCAGGGAGTTTGACTCCTTAGTAGAGAACTGGTAAACCTGTCCCCAGCACCTGTGTCGCTCTGAATGAAGGACAATCAGCCAAGCGACCAGCAAGGCTGCCAGGCCGCTTAAGAATGCTACGCCCACCCACAGCAGTGGCTGCCTCCAAACCTCTCCACCCTAAATGGCACTTTCCGAACCAGGGCTGTTTCAAATAGCTTGCCCTCTCACAAACCTGAGGGAACTCTAGGAAAGATTTTAACTCAAGTCAGAGGGGGGGAAGCACTGCCTACTAATGGCCCAGCACGAGACTTGTAATTGGTGCGAGCGTGATCCTCCATTTGTGTGAAGGTCACTGTGATCGGAGTTAATGAGCTTGCCCGTATTTTTGCTGTATTTAAGGAAGCTTTCAGCCCAGTCTTTCATGCAGTTCCTAAACACCCTCCAGTGTTGTTCCTTGGCATTGCTTAATTAAAGGTTCTTTTCTGGAGTGGGGGAGTGGAGGAAAGGAGATGGCAGGGGCAGGGGCAGGGGCTGGGAGAGACTGGACCTTCTGTGGGATTTTGAAGCCTCAAAGCTCACTCCCAATGAAGCACTCCTTCCAACAAGACCACACCTCCTAATCCTTCTTAAAGAGTGCCAATCCCTAGTGACTAAGCACTCAAAACCTAAGCCTCAACTATTCAACAACAACAACAACAACAACAACAACAACAACAACAACAAATTAAACTACTTGGTGTTGTGGCATTTGTTTTTATTTCCAATGTGCCATTGAGCCCGGGGCCTTGAGAAACTTCTGTGTTCTTAATACCGTGGTTTTTCTCTCCTGTGAAAGGGTCCTGAGCTTTAAAAATGTATCAGGCATTAGCTCTGCTCCTCACCTTCTGGAACCCACAGTGACCTTTTGCTCTGTCAACCACAGGCAGCTTCCAAAGGCAAAAACACACAGGGCTTCAGTTTTGCAGGGTAATGTGGGCCAGGCCTTGGGGTGTTACATGTCACTTGAGCTCATGTTCCATTGAATATTTCATTGGATGTGGCACACGGCTGCATTTAGAACAAAGGGCTAAGTGGTGTAGTCCTGACCAGGAGCCACGGTCCAGCTAAGCCTGATTACCCTGGAAGAAGGAAGAACAGAGTCAGAGGGAAATTTAGTGATATTTCCCACAATTCTGTTCACCAGGAAGAAGGCAGCTTTGTTTTTGGGGTGCTCACTGAGTTGCCAAGGTGCTCTAGGGGTTCCCCTGCCAAAAACAGTAACAGGAAAACAGACTCCTTCCTGAACAATGTAAAAGTGAATTGTGGGGAGTCAGCATTTTTAATTTGCCTGGAACAGGATCGTTTGACACCTTGCTGGGTTCATTATAAGCAGCCCTCAGGCAGAAACTTAATAGGCAAGGAGTAAGTCTTCTCCGTACACCCTGAGCTAAAGAAGAGAGAGAAGCGTTATAATTGTTCTGTCAGCATTGGGGCCAGAATTCGTATTTATGAGAGGACACCTGATGAGGAGAAAAAAGACAGCTGAGGAAAGATGCCCAGGCTGCAGTTTTACAGAACGGTTTCCTGTGGTTAGCAGCTCTGTGAGCAGTAGTCAAGGCTAGAGCAATGTCACGGATTTCTAGCACATGACTTTATGACATTTTGTTAGCTTGGCGTAACATGGCTCCCCGTATAGGAAATCAGCTACTCAGGATAAAGATACTGATGCCTTAGGATAAAATAGAGAAGGCTAGACTACTCTCCTGCAGTCAGGGAACAGAAAGAGATAGGCTAGCTTGCCTTGGTGTATTTCCTTATCACTTTGGCTTCTAGACATGATCTTTGATCCCGTTTTGTCAGGCTTGGATGTTGCTACTGATGCACTGGTGAAGGGCAGTCTTGAGATGTTAGAAGTGCTTTCCTTTCCTGTCTCCTCTTTTCACCATGCTTTAGTGTAGTCATTGCCTAATGACATGGCAACTTTGCTGTAGAAACTCATGTATCCTTAAACTTTGATACTCTGCAATCATCGCTGAAATATTAACAAGACCTCAACAAAATCTCTGTCCCAAAGAGTCAACATATGTATTATACATATATCAGATGTTTTAACAGATGTTTATAATATGCTCTGTTAGACCTAGCTGTCCTTAGCTGGCAGCATCAATGATAGATGTGTGTTCTAAGGAACTGGAAGCATCACGTTCACATCCCTCACTACAGCAGTCTGATCTGGGTTTGATTAACATAGACTGACCATCGGTCTGAGGTTAGGAGGGAAAGAAATCCAACTCAGCAGTTCTACAGAAGACAGCCTTTCTCAGTGGGGGGAGAGGGCAGACGGAGCCAGTTCTGACGTGACTGCTCTGGAGAAGGGCTCTGGGAATTTCAGCTCACCGACAAGCCACCATGAATGTGGGTTCTAGAGCACTCATCTTCCAGGACTCCCTCATCCAGAGGGAGAAGTACGGTCCCACTCTACCCCAGCAGGACTGTAAGGCTGCCTCAGAGGCGGCCTGTTTTGCCGTTGAGGCCTGTACTTACCAAAAGGACATTGGCAAGTCACTGGTGGACATAGCGTCTTGGCTATTTTCCCCATTGCTATGATAAAGTACCCTGGCAGAAGCAATTTAAAGGAGAAAGCATGCATTTTGGCTCATGATTTGAGGGGACAGTCCATCCTGCAGGAAAACCATGGTGGCAGGGGCATGAGGTGTCTGGTCATATTGCTTCCTAGTCAGAAAGCAGAGAGGGATGAGTGTTTGTGGTCAGTTTATTTCTGCCACTTCAGACACAGTCCTGGATTCCCGTGCTGGGAATGGTCTCGCCCATGGTTAAGATGAGTCTCTCTGTATCTATTAACATGAAAGAGATAATTTCTCACAGACATCCTCCAAAGCTAGACAGTCTCTGGAGGCTCCTCTCCCAGACGATTCTAGAGTCTGTCAAGTCAACAGTTGACACTAACCAGGGAATAAGATGCTGAAGAATCATATAGGAGATAATTAATTTTGTAAAAGAGAGCAAATAAAAAGTGAGGTTAAAAATATTTATTTACTAATTTACTTACTTGTTTACTTATGTATTTATTTTAGACAGGGTCTCATATCATCCAGGATAGTCTTGAACTCTCAAACAAGCAAGGATCTTCTGCCTCCACCTCGTGAGTGCTTGGATTCCATTCATCCATTATCGCGTCACATTTGTATGGTGTTGGAAATCAAACCCAGGTCTCTATCCACTGAGCTACATCCCCAATTCAAGATATTTATGTCCAAATATCTGAGAGAGTAACACATGAAAAAATATTCCTCTTGGAAACGTATCTAACCAAGGAAACCCCTCTGAAGACTGGGGAGAACGGGTAGGCGGAGTTCGGTTCAGTTTAAGAGTCTATTTATACCTATTTTGGCTCTTCATTACTGCTCATACTGTAGGATCTGTGTCATTAGAGGGATTCAGGCAGGAGCTGTAGATAACCATTAGCACGGCAGGAGGCCGGTGCTGGAGAAGCCACCAACGCCTACACCTGAAGGGCTTGCTAAGTAAATACACCAGAACCAGGAAGCAAAACCAATTTATTTCTCAAGGTTCTCTCCAGGATCCTCTGTTAAAAACAAAACCTCAAAGCTATCCAGTACAAGAAAAGCATGTAAAGACGTCGGATCCATTTAGACAAAGCAATCAAATGGAGTAAATTTGGAGCAGACGGGCAATGTGTTGAGAATCACCAACACATTGGTGATTAAGGCACTGGTAAAGAAGTATCTGCCTACCAGAACAGGAAGCAAGCAAGAAGCGCATGGCTAACCTATGACCCTGGGACATAGCTCAAACGTGGCTGGGATGAGGCACAGAGATGCACAACAGGGTATGAGGCTTGTAGCATGAAGGGACGTTAGAATGAAGACTTAGAGAATGGGGTGAAATATTGCAAAGCCAAGAGGTTGGCTTGTGTAGCAGGATCTGGAATGGGATCCTTGATTTTTAAGATTTACCTTCATTTCTCATGCTCCCTTAGACCTCTGACGTCCATCAAAAAGTTCAAAATCACTGACATTTTAGTCTCCTCTTTCTCTGTCCACCCCTTACTATCTCTCTTGCTATCCAAGAAAAGGCTTTAGTTGTTCATAGTGTGCTAACTGTTTTGTGGGGGTAGTTCATTTTGGACCTCCTATATTTGTATGAAATCATTAATCTCTACAAAACATTTGGGCTTAGAATGCTGTAAGGTTTTACCCAGAGGCAACGCAACCCTGATATACGTAGCTGTTGCTTGAGCTGCTCTGCTGTCAGCTTGAAACCGGGCTTGTCTATGAAGACGCATTTAATTCGTTTGTTCTGTTTAGTGACATCGTGTGCCATTTCATTAGTGGAGCTAGAATGTCTGCCAGTGATTAAGCTTTGCAATTAACAGGAGTTGCGAAGCCTGCAATTATGAGAAAACATAAAAATCAAATCTTTTAGAACTTACAGGCCTGAATATACCTTTCACATCAAACTAGAAGGAAATACCTTACTATTTATACTGATTTGCTTAACCCCATTAGACAACAATTGTTCACAGGCATAACAGTACAATTATTAATACTTAGTAATAAGTATGACTTGTTAATACATAGTGAGGTTCTCAACTGTGAAATCTGAGAAAACAACTTTGCCATCTTCTACACGGGGGTCATCTAGCTTCTTGGGAATATTCATTCCTTTATCTCCATGGTCCAGCATCTTACCTACATAGTTCAGGGATTGGTCACCTTAGCGAGACACGACTTTCCTTGTACTAGTGGCATAACATGGAACTTAGACTTGATTCTGGGATGCCCAGTTCTACTAACAACACTGTTGGGTGTTGGAGCTGTTGGGTGGGACCATTGCCTATTGTGGAGCAGTGAAATGAGGTTCCTGTCCTAAGCAAGGTGATGCTTATGTGCTAAATACAGATGAAGAGAACTTTCTACACTCCACATCACGTTCCAGTCTCTGATTCTACTGTATTCATGAGGCTTCCACGAATCTTCGATTTAGGTCCCCTGAGAGACATTCTTGTGTCCACAGAACACAATTCTGTTCTTGATTAAGCCAATTCATGGGGATATTTGTTCCTTTGTCTAAACAGTAAGTATGTAGGAAGTTATCCCAATCTAGAGGAAAACATCGAGATCTTAGGAGAGGATTGGACAGAAGAAATAGAATAAAATGGGACTAAGCATGAAACAAGTCAGCCTCATTAGTAGCCAAAGAAGTAAATGAGATTGAGAACAAATATTTTCTTTTTTTGTTTGTTTGTTTGTTTGTTCATTTTTGGAAAAAATAGTAAATTGGCCAACACAAAGATAATAATTGTATAAGTTACTTTTGTTTTGCTGTGATAAATACCATGAAAAAAAAAAAAAAGCAAGATGGGGAAAGTGGGGGAGGGTTTATTTGGTTTATGAAAAGCAAGTTTAAAAGGGGTGGGATCCATTTGGCTTATGGTTCCAACAGGACAGAATCTGTTATGGCGGAGAAGGCATGGCAACACTCAAGGACACCATGGCCAAAAGAACAGAGAGCAGGTTGGTTACATTTGCATCCACACTGGAAGCAGAGAAGAGGAACTGAAGCAAAGTCACCAGTGACATACTTCCTCCAGCAAGGCTCCACCCCCTCAAGGTTCCACAACATCCCCAAACATGGCTACCAACTAAGGACCAAGTATTCAAATACATGAGCCTGTAAGGGACATTACTTATTCACACCACCACCACAACGCTCAAAGTCTAAGGCAAAGCATGATGGGAAAGTCTCTGGTTTCTAGTGAGGGTGGAAAGCTAAAGTGTAACTCCTCATCCCAACATAGAATGTCCCTCAGATTAACATAAGCAGAGGGGAGTTTACACAGAAGGAACATTCTCTGGGTGTGACTGTGGGGAAGCCAGTGGGGATGATGGAGTAACCCTGTACTAGTCCTGGCTGTGAGAGGCAAGGCGGAGTTGTGGATCACAGCTCTGACAAGGCCCAAGCCAGGCACTCCGGAGTAACCTTCCCTTAAATGTTAATATTCCAAAAATACATTCAAACTAAAACTGCAAAGATCTAGTTCAGGCGCTCAATGAAGGAACAAACTTTCAAAGTCAAGCATGAATTTTGAATTCATTACTCTGAATTTAGTACTGTCATTGAATTTGGTACTCTTTGTTTTAATTAATAATAACACATAATCACAGCCCATCCTTCACATATGCCAAACAGGACTGAAAGCCTTTTCCACTCAGTCCCCCACCACTCTACTAGGTGACGTGAGACCCTTATGCCGTTAATTGCTTAAGCAGCTGAGGCATAAGCCAGCCCTTGGCCTCAAAGATGAGCATCCAACAGCTAATCTATGTTGCTGTAGAGGTTGGCTCTTGTTTTCAGGCTTTGATTGAGCTGACTGATATGAAAGCTTCACTTACTGCTAAAACATTGTTGCCCTATGGTCAGAAATGGAGGCTTGAATTCTCTAAGAGATATACAATGTAATGATTGTCACAAGATGACTGGGCTTACTACTTTTGTCAATTTGACACAGGCTAGCATCATCTGAGAAGAGGAACCTTCAATTGAAACAAATCCTCTATCAGATTGGTCTATAGACAAGTCTATGGGGGCATTTTCTCCCTCTCTTCCTCCCTCCCTCCCTGCCTGCCTGCCTGCCCCCCTCCCTCCTCCCCTCTCTCCCCCTCCTTCCTTTCCTTTTCCCTTCCCTCCCATCATTTGTGGTACCAGCCCTAGGTAGGTGGTCCTGGATGCTATTAAAAAAGTCAGGCTGAGCAAGCCAGTGAGCAGCACCCTCTGTGGTTTCAAGTTGGTTCCTGCCTCTGGTTCTCTGCTCTGGGTTCCTGCCCTGACTTACCTTCATGAGGGTCAGTGATGTGAACATGTCAGCCAAATAAACCCTTCCCTTCCCAATTGCCTTTGGTCATGGTATTTATCCCAGCAATAGAAGCCTACCTAATGCAATGACCTAGCCAAGGATATGAGGTTTAACATTTCCTCAGCTTTTATAGGCTTTCACACGGACAATAAGGAAACGATTGGATAAAATTCCAAACAAACTACACATCTATCTCCAAGAGAAGCATTTGCCTTTACAGAGGAAGAAACTGTCTAGTAAGAGATTTATTTTTTTTAAAAAAAATCAGATCTAGGTGGGACATATGTCTAAGGAAGGGGAGCAGGCTTTCTACTGACTCAGGTGTACCTGTAGGTCAGTACAAAGATTCCAACTATTTCCACACAGCAAAGGTGTGTGTACCATAGTCAAGCTTATGTTTATTCAGAGAATGAGTCTAAGTAAAAAAGAAAAAGATATTTAAAGTTTCGTTGAACATAACCAGTAGAAGAGAGAAGGACTTAGATCTCCATGAAGGAACACAATCATTGTTTCAGTAATCTTGGGACAAAAGTTCATGGGAAGTGAGAATATTGTCCTATTGTGGGACATTGTCCATGGTTCTGCCAGTCCCGGGGTGTGGGAGAAACTAAGGCAACTAGGCCACTTACCCTCCAGTCCAGAGGGCTTTTGGTTTTGTTTGTTTGTTTTTCTTTTTTTTCAATCTTTTTCTTGTTATTTTTCTTAACCTTTTAGTCCAGAATTTTAAGAAACTTAAAAATCTAAACATTTTTCCATAGCCACTAAATGACTCATTTATAAAGCCACGTTTTAAACATTGCATAGTTTATAAAAATAAAACTAAGATACAAGCATAGGCTGGAGACTTTGGTTTTTTTTTTTTTTTTTTTGGTTCTTTTTTTTTTTTTTTCAGAGCTGGGGACCGAACCCAGGGCCTGCGCGCTTCCCTAGGCAAGCACTCTAACCACTGAGCTAAATCCTCAACCCCGGCTGGAGACTTTGTAAACACATTAAATTTAAGGCACTGTTCTCCCATGTAAGGGAGAACCCTACTGCCTTTATTGTGCTGAAAAAAAAATCACAGTAGAAAAGAAACCATTGGCCATTCTAGTTGATAGATTTGAACCACTACAAGCAAAATCCTGGGGCGTTAATGGATAGGATACAGTACAGAAGGTTATGAAACCAGGAGTAGCTTCATGTGGTTTCCCAGCTCCCTTGCTTGGCCTTGTCCTCCTCTTGACCTCTTCTGTCTGTGTGTGTTAAATGATTGAGAACATCTTGGGACCTAAAGAAACAGGGCGACAGGTAAGCCTTGAAGCCTGGCCCTGTGCATGTTTCCTGTCATAGTTTTTCATTTACAGAGGGAAAGTTTTGCTATAAGTGGGCACAAGGAAAGAGTAAAGCTTTTTACAGTTCAGTTCTGGAGACTGGGAGAAAAGGAGAAAGCGTTTTGGATGGTTGTTCTGGGAACTAAATTCTGGTCCTATGTAAGGGCAGTACCACTGAGCCATCCCTCCAGTGTGTGTGTGTGTGTGTGTGTGTGTGTGTGTGTGTGTGTGTGTGTGTACACCCAGGTCTCACTACAAATGTATGGAGGTCAGAGAGCAACTTTTTGCCGTTGGTTCTCATCTTCACCACATAGAGGCAGGCATGCCTTGGTCTAGCTAGTCATTGTACTGCATAATCCATGTTAGCCAGCTCCGGGTCTCACTTTTTACAAACCTTTCCTGGGAATTGAACTCAGGTCATCAGGCTTGCACGGCGTGCACTTTTACTCAATGAGCCTTAATCGAGTGATCCTACACATAGCCCTTACCTCTGAGGAAGACTTTTTTTCCCCTAACCTAAATGAACTGAAGAGTTCTCGGTTGCTTCCTGGTGAGTCTCCCTCCAAACACGCTTGTTTGACTTGGGGTCTCCTGTTCCCTACTGTTTTCATCAAGGTGTGGTGGGTTTGGTATATTACCCCACTGGTGAAGGCCCGTGAGATGCAGAAGCACTGTGGAATGATGAGCTCCTGGCTCCCCTGACTGGAAGCAGAGATGCGACAAAGAAAGTCCCTAGAGTTTCATCCCATCAGTAAGAAAGGGAAAATAATGCATTCTCTTCATCTAGTACAGGAGAAAGGCAGCCGCCACCCTGCTCTTCCAAAACGAGCAGGAAAGGTTTTGCACTTTCATGAGATACATGGGAAGAATCCTAGATTCATTCTAACTTTAATTTTGTATTAATTTTAATTATGAGTTTCATACATTCATATGATAAATTTTAGTCATTTCATCCTCATCCCCTCCCCTTTTCTAAATCCCCCCTCTTCTCCCCTCCCCCTCCCCTCCCTCTCCCTCTCCTTCTTCCTTGTGGAACCCTCTACTTCTCTTGAATATGGCCCATTAAGTTTAATTAGTTTCCTGCCTGGGTGTGAGTGGGAGGTTAATGTAAATACATTGTCGTTCCAAGAGCCACATATACACACTCAGTGGGGAAAGGGAGATTATAAGCAGGAGGTCTGGACTTCTGTAAGAACTCAGGCTGCATGGTCACCCTGGCCATTTGGACCTTAGGTGAGGGGCCCATTCTGGGCTGTAGCTGTGAAGGTAAGTTGTATCATGGTTTTGGAAAACAAAGATAGTTAGCCAAACAAATGTCTATAGATCTTATCTGTGGGTATGCAATACTCCCAGAAGAGCTGAAAATAAGCCATGTTTTTTTTTTTAACCACCCCTAACCATAAAGGTGGAAGTCCTGGGGGGTTCATTTTCTTTTCTTTTCTTTTTTTTTTTTTTTTTTTTTTGGTTTTTTTTTTTTGGGGACCTATACACCCCTTAGCTTCCTAGGCAAAACTCTAACCACTGAAGTAAATCTAATTTTCTTATACATATGGTCACACAGTTCTCAGTCCTGTTCTCTGACTCTCTTTCTCCCTCTCTCTCTCTCTCTCTCTCTCTCTCTCTCTCTCTCTCACACACACACACACACACACACACACAGACACACACACACAGACACACATGAGCACGCACATGCGTTTGAACCTGACTAGACAGATAAAAAAAAACTCAGTTGCTCAGATCTCTGACACATGAGTGCTTCTCACAATGAGTCAAGCTTCACTAGGACCAGGGTTCTAGGCCCTAAGTTTATTTAGCTCTCTGTTAAATGAAGAAGGCTGGTTATTTAGTGACTACAGCTTTTTATTGGTGTGGTTCATTGTCGAGAAAGACCAGCAGATGGCAAACTGGGGCATTTCCCGTTTCACGGATAGCTTAAACTATAAGAAGAAAATGAAGCCTCGTGGTTGTGCTGCATTGGTGAAGCCATTAAAGAATACTCTGTATCACAAGTTCCCTCCCCTCCACTGTACTTAGGGCATGAAAAATTTAGCAGAGCTCATTTAAAAGGGACTTCTCACTCACTGTGTTGGTCTTGTGATGTATAATCTGCTACAACCAGCTATGATAGACAGGGTGGGCTAGAACCTGGCATTTGTTTCTCATTCCTAGGGGCTAGCTCTAGTAATGGGCACAAGTGAGGGCACTCAGCTTGGCTTGACAATGGCCACTTTCCTGTCATAGTTTTTCATTTACAGAGGGAAAGTTCTGGTGTGTCTCTTCTTTAAAGGAACCAGTCTAGTCATGGGGCCCCACCCTATGACCTCATCTAAACCTAATCCCTCTCACAACCACTACCTCCCATGTATCATTTCATGGGGAATTAGGGCTTTAACATGTGCTACAGGGGGGAGAATACAACCATGCGGTCCCTAACAGAGGGATGGTAGATGACTTCTGATTAAATATGGTAGCTCCTAGAATGCCCAAAGTTAACCTGTAACCCCCACCTGCCTAAGGACCAGGTGACTTCCTAGAATGCTGGGAGTTGTAGTTCTTTGTTATTACAAAGCCTCATGGGAACATACATAGGCTTGTCTTCATAACCTACTTGTCTGCATAAACCCCCTCGCTCCTCAACACGTCTTGAGGCCATTCAGCTGGGAAATTCCAGGGAATAATCCCGACCAAAGTCCATCTCTTGGTCAGTATATAATATTTAATAAAGGTTGCTTCAGATTTGGCCCAAAAGACTGGAATTGCTTTTTCTCCAATGAACCTCAGGATTAACAGTCCAACAAGTACAGAACCACTTTCTTCCTGAGGTTCTTATACAATGGAGGAACAGAAATAAAAGGCTGCGAGGAAAAGAAGCAATGGGGAAACATTGGAGCTGAAAGGGGAACAGGAGCATGTCCTGCCAACTATATATTTATAGTTAGTGGCCTACAAACTTTTATTGCCCTATATTTTCTGGGGGTCAAGGACCCGGGCATGCTTCAGGATTACCCACTGCATGAAGGCTTGGTTAAAATGTTACCACAGAGCTTCTATGGTCTTGCCTTGGTCTTCGGCACAAGGAAGTGGGCTGTAGGCTTCATTCTGATTGGCTGATGCCAGAGGGCAGCCCAGGCAGCTCACTTCTCTAAACAACCTTAAGGCAACAAGTGAGGGCGTCTGTTAGCACACAGTTAGCTTTATCGCTCTTTTCATTTCCCATTGGTTGGAAGGACGTCAGTGGGACCCGCCCACACCAGTGGGGAACAGAGAGCACTCGAGCGGGAACAGCAGTGTAAGGGGCCTGGCAGACATGAGGGTCTTCCGCAGAGACACTTCTCTCTCTCCATCAGACTGCTGAAACAGTGAACTCCAGAGCAATGGGGATCTCATAGAAATGGGGGTCTCCGTGAGAGTCCTTCTGGGAGAAGGAAAAGGCGCTAGCCACTGGGGCATCTTGTCTCAGGGAAAGAGATGTCACACAGATCTAACGATTTGTCAGACGCCTGTGTTGGCTGACACTGACAGCCAGGTAATGATGGTCATTGGTGGGCCGGACCACACTGCTGCTGACTGCTTAGATCTGTCTATTCTCCGCTGCCATTTAAACTTTGGTCTCACATCGGGATAGACTGGAGGGGGAGGGGCATCCTGCCCCTCCTCGTTCCTCTTCCCTACGGGGCCATGTTGAATAGCGTTTCCTTTTTCTGCTTTCCACTCTAAATTTGGCTCTTGTTCTTTTCTTTTCTTTTTTTTCCCGGAGCTGGGGACCGAACCCAGGGCCTTGCACTTGCTAGGCAAGCCCTCTACCGCTGAGCTAAATCCCCAACCCCCAATTTGGCTCTTGTAATTGGCTCCTTGGAGATGGGTGACCTGACGTGGCTTGGGGCAGAGATTGTAGCCCCGAGTCTGACACCATCAGGAGCCTGGTCATGGGGAGCAGAGTGTTTCCTTTCAGTTGGCATATTGATTATATATTATAGATTCACAAACTGGTTGTAAGAGATAATAGAGACCAGGCATACACGTTTCCCATTTCCTTCCAAAGTGACTTTTCGTGAGACCGTAGTAATGACACCACAACAGGGGTTGACACGGATAGATGTGACCAAGGTTAGTGATGTCTCCCAACTTATTTTTGTGAGCTTATTCCTATACCGCTCCATGGCATGTCCTGTAGCAAGGACAGTCTACAACAGCACAAAGATACTTCTGCATCAGAGATACTTCACGTTACAGGATCGTATTCGAAGCTGCCGACATGAGTGTGCTCCATGATTCCTATCACTCTAACGTGCAAAAGCACAGAGTGAGGAATGTGACTAAGCCAAAGAATTGGAGCCATGTTCTTAGGCATAGGTTCAACCCCCAGCAACACAAACAAACACAAGACAAACACTCTTAAATCCTCGGTTACCCAAGTTCCCGGACAGCCTAGGTTATGTGAGACCTGTGTCAAGAAACCAAACCCAACGGAAAACATTAACTTGTATCCAGTGCCCCCAAATTCTCATCCCACATCACCATTAGTACAGAATGCAGAATTGTTCTACCAGAACCAGCCTAGGCCTTTAAGAACAGAGCCCTGAGAAAAACCCCATTCCATCTGTGGTATGGACAGAAGGTTTGGGTCCTTCTAAAATGTAGACGTTGAGACCCTGAGTCCCCAGGGTGCTGTTTGAAGATGGGGCCTCTGAGAAATAACCAGGTCACAAGTATACAGTCTTCTGATTGGTCAGAGCCCTTACAGGAAGAAACAAAGGATTGCTTGTTCCTCTCCTGCCAGGTGAGCACACGGGTGCCACTCTGAAGAGCCTTCACTCAAACCCCACCATGCTGCTACTCTGTGGGCTTCCCTGCCTCCAGAACTCTGAGCAGTCGAGTTCAGCCTGTAAGCTTCCGTAGACAGTCGTATCCTCCCGTTACAGCAGCTGGATGGAGGCAGCTGCAGAACTAAAGAGGTAGATTAACTGCCCAGTCCCCACCCCCGGGTCCCCAGCTGTGATGGCTGTTTCATCGTGTTTCCTTATCCACTGTGCATCCATCTTCCATGCCTACCCACCCACCCGGTGTCCTCAGCGACATCACCGGGGCGAGACAGCAACCTCGTAGAGGCTGTTCAAGCTGCTCTAACAGTTGTTCCAGGTCAAATCTCCGTAATAAATCTTCATATTGTCTTCCATGAATGTCAAACGCATGCGGCCACTTGCTTTTCTGCTTGAGCCCAACTGATCTCTATACCCGCAGGGCAGATCAGTGCCATGGACAGGGCAGAGAAAACCCAACCATTGATTACTTCATACAACGTACCCACAGGATCTAATGAAACCAGTACCACTCAAACCATGGGTTAAATTGTAGCCTATCAGCAGGATTGACTGGAAACCCTGCTCTACTCACAGATCAGTGCCATGCTCAGCCATCACCCTAGAAGCTTCCTCTTGCAGTAGGCTGGACCAAATGCAGAGATCCACAACGAAACAGTGTGCAGAGAATGAAAGAACTTGAACCATCCAGTCTCAAGTGGGCTGTCTCCATCAAACCCTCCTTTTGGGGCTCAGAAACTTTGGGGCAGAAACTCTGCCCCCATCCCTAACCCAAAAGTTATCTCCAATTGACAACTGCTTGAAAAAAAAAAAAACAAATTAACTTTCTCCAACCAAGTCTCACTGGGATGCCACCACAATTAAGGGTGGACCCTGTGCCCAGCAGTAGATGAGCAACACAGATGAACTCGATGGTATATTTAGAGTTTTTGTCTCCTAATGCATTGTTCTGGCACTTTTTTTTTTTTTGCCTTACATGTTTTTTTCTTCTATACTATGGTTTACTATTTTGTGTTTTTATAGGATTTGTCTGTTTGTGTGTGGTGTGTGTGTATGTGTGTGTGGGGTGTGTGTGTATGTGTGTGAGTGTGAGGTGTGTGTGTATGTTGTGAATGTGTGTATGTGTGTGGTGTGTGTGTGTATGTGTGTGTGTGTTGTGTGTGTGGTGTCGGCATCTGTATGCATTTCCTGCATTTCTTTTCTTTGGCTCTCTTTTTCCTTCTGTTTGTTGTAGTTGTTTTAGCCGCCTGTTTTCTGATGAGAGAAAGAAAGGGTGTGGATTTAGGTAGGTGGGGAGATATAGATGGCCTGGGAGGAGTTGGAGGAGAGGAAAGTGATCAGAATATAGTAAATGGAATCTGTTTTCAATAAAAATTAAAGTGATATCTATACTTCAAAAAAGAAAACCAGTTCTCAATATCTTTAGGTTCCAACTCTATTTTGCGCACTGGGCGAGTGCCCTCTGTCCCTCTTTTAAGGGACTCTAAGATTTTATTACATTCATATTTACTGACATAATGCATGGTTGAACTTATGTGCTCAGTGGAAGGCAGCAGACTTGGTGAATGTTAACATAGCCAAGCTGTACTCAGCCACCTCAACCCACACAGTCAGAGCCAGCTCCCTGCTTTATATCTCCATACAGATGAGGGTCCTTTTATGGGGGATGTGGCTAACTCAGACAAAAAGACTGAGAGTATCACCGTGTGTAAAATTCTGAGGAATAAGCTTGTCATAATGCAAAAGCTCAGCAAGTTAAAACAACCTCACATAGGTGATTTGGGGACAGGTACACTCCTGGGGGAGAATAATCCATTAAGGTAGAAGACTTCTCTCCAAGGGTCCAATGGAGAAGAATCCATGGAGGGGACTCTTGACTACTTTGACCTGTCAGTCTAATTAGTGCTGGCAACAAATGAGTGACAGGTGTCATCCCCTGTGCACCACCTCACCCACTTATAACAAGGAAAAGGAGCACCCCCAACATGGTCCTTGTCTTAGTTAGAGGGTCTTACTGCTATGAACAGGCACCATGACCAAGGCAACTCTTATAAGGACATTTAATTGGGGCTGGCTTACAGGTTCAATCCATTATTATCAGGGCAGGAATATGGCAGCATCCAGGCAGGCATGGTGAAGGCAGAGCTGAGAGTTCTACATCTTCATCTGAAAGACCAGGGAGTGGCATTGTTGGGAGGTGTAGCCTTGTTGGAGTAGGCATGCCGCTGTGGGCGTGAGCTATAAGACCTTCATCCTGGCTGCCTGGAAGTCAGTCTTCCACTAGCAGCCTTCAGATGAAGATGTAGAACTCTCCAAAAGAAAAGAAAGGAGATCTGTACTAATTCTACCACATAGAAAATTCTGGGCTAGATTAGGCTATATAATGCTGTGTCTCAAAAGAACCAAATAACAAGAAAACAAAACATGCCATGCACACACGTGTATACACACACACACACACACACACACTCACACACACACACACAGAGGAATAAAAAAAGCAAAAGCATACCAAAGTTAAAAGTATAAAATACTTATAAAAGTATAAAATTACATTTTATGTTTTTATTCTTCTGAGAAAGCAGGAACATGAAACAAAGTTGCAAATGATAAATCACATCTCTGATACAGCTGGTGCTTAAAATTGCCCCAAATTTAGAGGTGATCCTGACTGAAGAAGATTTATTCTATTAATGGTGGTGGTGTTGATATGATGATTTAGAGTTATTTGTTTGGTTTTTTGTTTGTTTGTTTGTTTTTGAAACAGGATCTTATGTAGCCCAGACTGTGTTTGTGTAGCCTATGCTGGTCTGAAATTCCTGATCCTCCTGCATCTACCTCCCGAGTGCTGTGATTACAGGGTTGAGCCACCATGCTCACCAATGCCTTGTAGTTAACCAAGGCTTCTCCTCCAAGGTCCTTAAGAATCCTATCCAGGTGGCTGGAGAGTTGGCTCAGTGGTTAAGGGCACTGTCTGCTCTTCCAGAGGTCCTGAGTTCAATTCCCAGCAACCACGTGGTGGCTCATAACCATCTGAAATGGGATCCCATGCCCTCTTCTGTGTGTCTGAAGACAGCTACAGTGTACTCATATAAATAAAATAAGTCTTAAAAGAAAAAAGAATTCTATCCAGTTGAGGAAAGTTCATTCCAATTTTATGAGTCACGAGACCACAACTTGGAGAGACTGGATGATTTGCTTAGAAAGCAAAACCTTAACGTCTTCTAGCTGTAAACCATTGTAAATATACCAGGCTAGATGATTTTTTTCTTTGTTTTTCCACAAATATTAATAGATTGAATTGTGTAGGGAGGAAAAATGGGACTAAAGGGAAAGCTTGTGAGGTTATGATTGTCAGGAGTTCTAGACACGGTGGTGCATACCTGCAACCCCAACTCTTGGGCGGTGGAGACAGGAAGATCAGGAGTTCAAGGCCAGCCTCTGCTACACAATGTCTTTGAGGCTAGCTTGGGCTACATAAGACCTTATCCCCAAACAACAACAATTTAAAAACGAAAAGAAAACTTAAATGCACAGCTATTCTAAATTACACAGTTGCCTGGAGTCTGGGTGATTCAGAGAGTTTCTGTGACTCATTTTCTATCTAGCACCTGCTAACGTGAGAAAAGTACTTACTGTCGCCATTGTAACGTGCCTTGGGGCCGTGCTAGAAGGCAGAGGAGACAGAGGCTATGTAGCATTTGAAATGCTTAGAAGGAAAAGTACATGGTTTTAAATCGTCACTATAGAATTACAGAAGGGACAAAGCCCACGACAGTAGCTATACACAGAAGAAATAAAGTGAATTCTATCCCCCGGGATTTTACATTATGGGAAAGTAAAGGGGAAAGCTAATTAAACACAGAATGGTCTTTTTGTACTTGTTCTTGCTTAATGACAAGTCACAAAATGATAATGTCCCCATCAGAGTTACTACCCAGCGATGGTTCGATCCCAGTGAAATGACACTAACGAATAGATTTGTTACCTCTGGTGGCTGACCCGTGGGAATCATGAACATAAGTTACTGTTTGGCTTCTACGGGTTTTATGACATCAATGAATATATGTGTGTGTTTTTCACTCACAGAATGAATGCGTGCTTGTTGTGGAAAGAGAAATAAATAGTCTAACAAAGACAAATTTGTTCATATTCTCATCTTTTCACTTATGCTGTGGCCAACTTGTAAGCTATGTTTCTAATCTGATCAAAAGCATTTACAGAAGAATAGAAAACCTGGTGTTTTATTTGTGATAAAATATGTAAAAAATGTATTGATAATATTTTTTCCTGCTTGGATGTGGCATTAAGTAATGAAAAAAGAGACTTCCATTTAGAATAATTTTAGACCAAAAGTAAGCACAAGTTTGGATTCTCCATTTCTCTCCCTGTGTCTGTCTGTCACGTGTGTCTGATGTAGATCCCTCTAGCAAGGCTTCGGTTCCTAAGCCTCCCCAAACAGTGCCATCAACTGCAGACTAGATGTTCAGATGCCTGAGCCTACAGGGGGCATTTTTATTCAAACTGCCACCCATCACAAAGGTGTCACACAAGGTTAGAACTCCCTGAACACTCGCCTTAGGTAGTAGAGCTCAGTAAATGATCTGGGAGAACAAGAGAGAGGATTCAGGGTGAGGAGAGGGGACCTCGCTGTTTTGCAAAATTTGATTTTCCCATTGCATATGATCTTTTCTCGGATGCATTGGTCCTTGGTACCAAATCTCACAAGAGGTTGAACCTTAATACTTTCCTGTTCTTACATTCATAAAGAACATTCAGAATTGGCATTTCTGTTGGCTATGTCTGCCACCTGAGATAACGGCTGTCCCAAATGAAGCTCATATTCTAAAGCTGACAGTTACAGCCCCCTTCTCAGATCGCCCTTCCCAGCTGGAATTACCTGCTGTCAGTCAGGGCCCAAAAGTGTTAAATAGGAAATTCCAGGAATAAGCAATTTATAAATTTTACATCACAAGCCATTTGAGTAGCATTGGTATCTTACAGTTCTTATTCATCCCAAGTTTTTTTCTAGAAATCCTTTATATATATATATTTGTGGAGAGGGAGAATTTACTAGAAAAATTTCTATTATTTTCCAGTGACTGCGAGTGTACTACTTTCTGGATGGCTATACAAGGCTTAATAAAAAGAAATTTATGATATTTAATATTTAAAAATTCATGTTTAGGAATCGTGGCTCTCTGTAAGGTGATGTGTCCATTCCCACCCCACTCTTCCCCCACCTGCCTCTCTCTGTATTGAGACTGGATTTCACTATGTAGCCCTTGAACTGGCTTTTGGAGACCAGGCTAACTTCAAATTCACAGAGATCCATGTCTTTGCCTCCCAAGGGCTGGGATTAAAGGTGTGCGCCTCCATGCTGGGAAGTCTTGGAGAACTGAAGAGTTGGCTTGACTTGACTCTACCCAATGCTGAGCTTAGGACTATAAGTCTTATGCTCACCCAGCCAGTACGTTAATAACTGAGCTGCCTCCCTAGCCCTGTGTGCAGATGCTTAAAAGGAACAACCACAATAACAACAACAACAACAACAACAACAACAACAACATATTTGGGGCCAGTGACTCAGCGTGTAAAAAGGCACTTGTGCAAATCTGAGTTCAATCTCCAAATCCCACAGTGGAAAGAGAGAACCAACTCCTGAAAGTTGTCCTCCAACCTCCCATGCTTCACACACACACACACACACACACACACACACACACACACACACACACACACACACGCATGCACCATACACACATGTATACCTTTTCCACACATAGTAGTAAAGAAGCTTTGAGAAACTGGTTTCATTCTCTGCTTGGGTTCTGGATGCAGAACACAAGGATAGAGTAGGCCAGCCAGTGGCAGACGCATTTCTCCGTGGAAATTTAGTGTCTGTTATTCCTTACTATTTCTGAACCTTTCATTTAATGCTACCTACCACTCTCAGAAGCTGTTTGAAAATTTGACCTGAGACATACTTCAGAGGTAGAGATCTGTCTAGCTGTATGTGGCCCCAGGGCTTGCTCTCTCCAGTCTGTCACTGTGTGTGTGTGTGTGTGTGTGTGTGTGTGTGTGTGTGTGTGTGTGTGTGTATGTGTAGCATGGGAGGTTGGAGGACAACTTTCAGGAGTAGATTCATGAAAGATATAGGGTCCCAATATAGCCAATGCTGGCCTCGAACTTACTATGTGGCCAAAGGTGTCCTTGAGTTCATGGTCTTCTGCCTCCAAATTTTAAAACTGAACTGAATGTTTCCAATGTTCCATAGAGGAGGCAGACGTTAGGGAGCAGCCCTGCCTATGAGTGTTTCCCCAGTAGACACCCTGTTGCATGTCTTTTCAATTGGCTGGTGCTTGCTAACCCCTGAGACCAGTCTGTCATGAATCCGAAAGCTGGAACTTGTGGGAAATGACCAAGGTTGCTGAGTCATCTTCTCGAGTGGGGTATTAGCTGCAAGAACCCAGGCCGCTCTTGTTCCTGTCCCTTCAGAGGAAAAGCACCACGTTGTTCTTCCAACAGATTTCTTATTTAAGATGCAAGAAAGTGAATTCTAATTAGCACAGAAGTAGCAACATAAATACATGTTACTTTATAACATTAGAATTGAGAAATAGGCAATTAACCATTGACAGTCTATACTTTACCTGTATGCTATAATTTAACTCTCTTGTAGACCACACGCGGTAAGTGCGTCTATCATTTTCACTAAAGAGTCTCTGAGAATTTAGTGTGCAGGGCAAATATTGTAGAATTTAAGCTCACACCCAGATTCGTAAGTTTTTTTTTCATATGTGTGGGTATTTTGCTTCTGTGTACATCTGTGCATCATATACGTGCCTTATGCCTTCAGCAATCAAAAGAGGACATTGGATTCCTGGAATCATAGATGGTTATAAATTGCAGTGTTGGTTCTGGGAATCAAACTGGGTCCTCTGAGGCACCATGCACAGGTCTAAGCCAGATGGGGTCCCAGCTCTGAGAGCTGAAGTGGATATAAGCCTAAGTCATCCTTAACCCAGAAGCTATCTCTAACTGACAACTGCTCACAGAGACAAAGTTAGTTTTCTCTAACAGTCTCTCTGGGCTCCAATCTCTCTAACCTCACTTAAGGGCAGGCTCCATAGTGCCCAGCAGTAAATGAGAAACACAAAAGGAACTCAGTGGTACTTTTAGGGATTCTTTGTCTCCTAGTGCCTTGGCTGGACATTTTCCTTTAGTTTCCGTATCTTTTGCTTCTATACTATGGTTTACTATTTTGTGTTTTTATGAGATTTCTGTGTGTGTCTCTGAATCTATATGAGTTTCTTGGTCTTTTCTTTTGACTCTGTTTTTTTCTGTTTATTTTGTCCTATTCAGTTTTTTGTTTTTTCTTGTTACCCATTTATTTCTTTTTCTTCTTTTTTTAAAGATTTATTTATTTATTATATACAAGTACACTGTTGCTGTTTTCAAACACACCAGAAGAGGGCATCAGATCTTATTACAGATGGTTGTGTGGCACTTTGTGGTTGCTGGGATTTGAACTCAGGACCTCTGGAAAAGCAGTCAGTGCTCTTAACCACTGAGCCATCTCTCCAGCCCACCCATTTATTTTCTAATGAGAGGAAGAAAGGTGTGGATTTGGGTGGAAGGAGAGGCTGGGAGGATCTGGAAGGAGCAGGAAGAAAGGAAACATTGATCGGGATATATGGTATGAAAAAAATCTATTTTCAAACAAAACAAAACCCAACCTGGGTCCTTTGAAAGAGCAACGGGTGCTCTCCAGCCCTGTGACAGATTTTTTTTTTCTTTGTCAGCCTCTAAACAGTATAATTTACATGGCATTCAATGAAGACACTGACATTTTGATATACTCAAGGGGCCTTGGAATCAGAGTTCCTTCCCTACCCTGGAATACCAAGGGATCAGTGGGACACACCTTTAAATGGCCACTCTGATTCGATTTCATGAATATGAACTTGGATCTTAATGCCAGATATTTCCTTAGGAGATGACATTTGTGATAAATGACATCATATCATTTACCCAACAGGTGCTAGAAATCAGTTCATCTGTTGGAACCTACTCATGGTCAAAAGAGGTGTCGAGTGTTGACCAAACTCATCTGTAAGCCAAAGTCAAAGAAATAGCCCAAGTAGAAAAGGGTGGATGATGTTGTCCCCCCTGTTGAGTGAAGGCAGAGTTTACAGTTGAGTATGTATGGCAGAAGTATGTATTACAGGTTTAATGTTAATTATCTGTGTCTCCAAGGAGAACGCTATTTTTAAGGAAGCCTGTGCAGTCATCACACAAGATCCTACTGGACACATGAAAGTGTAACAATGGCTGTTATGTAAACCAGCTGGCTTCTTCTATCACAAAGCACATTTCGGCAGGGTTATTTGTTAAACCTTGAAGGGTAGGGAGAGGGAGGGAAGAGGCAGGGGAGTAAGTATGTGAAAAATATCAGTGATCCACGTGGAGGCGCTGGGTGATTGCTGTGAGATTCTTTGACTAGAGGTAGTGAAATCAACGTATATAGAGGCTTGCTGCCCCTCTTCCTGTCTCTCTCACTCTCACTCCCTTAGGCTGGGGTTTTCTGGCATATCCCCCCCCCTTGAAAATTCATATACTATATTCTGATCATGGTTTCCCCTCCCCTCTGAATCCTTTGGAGGCCAATCAGGCTCCAACTTCTTCCTCAGTCTCTAAAGTTCTAGGACTGAGCTGTGAGCCCGAGTGTCGGGCAATATTTGCAGTCCTAAGTGGCTGCCATTATTTCTAAATTTAGCCCTTTTGATTTTTAATAAATTTCCTAAAATGTGTCCTTAAATCTGAATCCTTTAGGTTTTCTCTGATCAAGAGAAGATAAGCAATGTTGACTGTCACTACTTGAAAACATCTTGGAAGGAATGACAAGTCCTAGATATTTCCATGGAGAAGGAACGGACCAATCTTGGTGATTACTTGAGTAAAAGATGTGCTTGGGGGGACTTAGAGCTCTGCTTTTACTGCAGGACATGAATCGCTTTCCCTTGTGGGGCTGTAGCATTTTCAGAATCACGTTTAAATAGCCGAGATGCCACATTGTAAACTTGTCTTTCACTTAATAGACATTTTTTTTTAGGTACTTCTCGTTGGGTAGGCCTAGGTGAAATCAAGCCTGCATCCTCCTGCCTCAGCATCCCAAGTATGGGGATTACGGGTACATCACAAATAATTGTATGTGTGTTCACATGTGCCAGGCATGGCTCGGGATGCTAGAGTGGAAGTGGCAAAAGCCAGAGGCATAATCTTTGCTTCTTGGGAGCTTTAGTGGGGAGAGATCAATTAGGGAAGAAACACATAGATAATCAATTTAATATCAGCTTGAGACAAGTAGGGAGATGTGACATAGGAGGAGGCAGGGACAGAATCAGGTAATCAGGGATGTCTTGGCCTGCATGGACCAGATAATCCTGGTTGGTGCCCGAGACCACTCTTCAGTAATGACAGGAACCAGTGGTTCAAAGACTCAATGGAAAGACCTTCCTCCTGAGGGAACAGAAAGCATAGAGTCCCCAAGCAGGAATGGATCATATTTACGAATGCATATGGGTCAGGTGGTGGTGGTGCATGTCCTTAATCGTAGCCCTCAGGAGGCAGAGACAGGTGGATCTCTGAGTTTAAGGCCAGTCCAGTTTCCAGAGCGAGTTCTAGAACAGTCAAGGCTAAACAGAGAATCCCAGTCTCAAAACAAACAAACAAACCAACAACAAAAAACCCAAAAGAAAGCAAACAAACAATCAAGAATGCACATAAGGAATTCATGAGGAAGCCTGGGTGCTGTACAAGGTTGGTGGTACTCGATTGTTAATCTAGCAGTTGGGAGATGGCAGACGAATTAGGATTCAAGGTCATCTTGGCCATATCATGAATTTGAGGCCATCCTGGGCTACATAAAAACCCATCTCAACAAACAAACAAAGAAAAAAAGAGAAAAAGGAAATAAGAGAAGAAAAGGCAAACCAGCTGCTTCGAGGGCACAGAGTAAGGGAAGGAGCTAGAGAAGAGGATGAAGTCCAGGGGCCAGGGAGAACACCAGGATCTCGGTTTGATTTGAAACAGGATGTTGGGTGTTTAGCAAAGGATAACAAGGTCTGATGCTCATTTATTTGATGATCAAATTAATTACTCAACAGAGAGTGGGTTGCAGAGGATAAAACACAAAGCCAAGAAGCCAATTAGGGGGAGTGGTCAGGGGAGGTGGTATTGGCTTGAATCTGAGCAAACAGAAGACGTAAGACTGTGTTAAGTTGGACTTTGGGTTTGAAGCACAGACTCTAGCCCTGGGTGCATGAATACACACTTGAGAGAGAAAAGAGAGTGGCGAAGAGCTGTGATCTGCCCAGTGGATGCTGACGCCACTTACACAGGAGGTTAGGGTTGCCTTGGGAGGGAAAATCATTTGTGCCTTCTTTTTTAAGGTAGAGTTTCCCTATGTTTCCTAGACTGGCTTTGAACTCAAAGCTCTCATCTTCCCTCAGCATCCCAAGTGGTGGAATTGCAGCCCTGTATCCCATGCTTGACTCCTAAAAGGACTCTTTGAGGGAGAAGGAGTTGGGTCCAGAAAGGTTAATAAGGATCTGGGCGCACAGACCCAAAGAGTGAAACCAGGCTTCAGTCTGGGCAGTCTGGTCCTGTAGGTTTTATCCAACTGTTTGGCTCCATGGTTAGGGTTATAATAAAGGAATACAAAGCAGGATGACATCTAAACAGAAGCAGATGAGGGTGAGGTGGTGTGAATGCATGAGGGAAACAGTTGAACCTTCTTGCTAGGGAAAAATTACCTGTGGCCCTGTTAGGTAGGCCCTAGGGAAACTCCGAGCATGTTTCCTTCTTGACCTCACTAAGTCAAAATCCAGTCTGCCTGGAGAACATTTTTTATTAACATGCATTAGCTATATAAATTGATGAGATTTACTGTGATATCTGAGAATGTTTGCAATGTTGGACTTCTCTGTAGCCTAGGCTGTTCACTGGAAATTTGATTTGCCGACTGACTATGGCTTCCTGTTTTTATGTAATCAGGATAGCAGAGAATGTCGTAGACATCTTTCCTTTCTGGGGACTACTTTCGGTCAGATGACAGAGTTGCGACTGTAGAGTCATGTCATGTGTCCCCCACCCCCACCCCTCAGTTCCTGTCCTGGCATTCACTTGTTACTGGAGAGTTCCTGAGCCTGCACAGAAGGCATATAGAATACCCTTGAGTTCTTGACGTGATAGTTTATTCTCTTCTCCAATTTTCTGCCCCCATATTCAGTCTCTGGATGGAGGTCAGTGATGGAGAGCTAAGCACCGTGATGTGTTGCAGAGGAAGCCGTGGGAGTGGTTTCCACTCAGCAGGTCCCTGAGTGTACGCCTGTCTGTGAGCTCGGAGTGACGTAATTTTTAACAGCACCACACACAACACAAGCCCTGGGTTTGTAGTTACTGAAACAAATACATTTTTAACTTAAGATCCCTACCTATTAGGATGCTGGGAACCCAACAATTCCACAACTATCACATGTCTTCTATCTTCCTATCCCAGGACTGGGGAATGAGAAAGGAGTGTGAAATTCTTACCGTGTACTATAGTTAATTTTCACTCACAAAATAAGTTATGTAACAGCATTCAAATGGGCGGCCACAGCATGTATATCACACATGGTAACACACAGTGAACAGCATTCACTTTGGATGCACCAGGACAAACAGACTGGGTAAGGAAGGAGAGGAAGCAGCCTTGAGGGGCGTGTGCCCATTGCCTGTGGTATCTCCTTCACAAGCGCGTATTTCTGTGCCCTGCTTTGGGGTATGGGATTGGACCCTGGAAACAGTCTGCAGGTGCCAGCTGACTGTGTTAGACTTTGCCTGGGAGGGGGAAGGGCACGGTAAGGAATAGCTGCCAGAGACCTGTTCTCCCTTTGTTATGTAATCAGATTAAAAGGAATGCTCTAAGCTTTTCTTCTCTGGGGGTTGCTTTCAGTTAGGTGATTTATTTCTCAGAGGTACAAGACAACCCTTTCCCCCTGTGACATCTGTCTGGTTCTCCATCCTTTACTTGGTATAGTAGCCCAGAGGTCAACCATCATAAGAAGGGCTTCTGAAGGTGGACTTGTGGTATTCTGTGTATAATGTGGAACGGCTTGGCTGGGTGGGTCTATCTCAGTGTCTCCTGTGAGACTGTGGATGATGGTGAAGGATTCGGTTATCTGAAGGGTCACAGTTAGCCAGAAGACTCAGTTACTCATAGGGGCCTCTCCACTGGTGACTTGACTCACTTCCTAATGGAGCTGCTGGGAGTGCGACCCTAGAGACAAAGCTGGAGATCCAGTGCCTTCTATGACCCAGCCCCTGCAGGCACAGGCTACCTCTTCTGCCACATGATGCTGGGCCACCAGGGTCATCCCTGATTGGATGTGGGAGGTTGGTACCCTAGTGTGAGCTCTAGGAGATGCAGAGGACAGTTTAGAAGCCAATTCCCTGACAACACTGACCAGTAATCACTTCAATACAAATCTTAGAACTCTTCTTCTATAGGACTTGGCTAATGAAGCAATGCACAAATAAAACTAAATTGCCAATAAATAACAGCTTCTAAAACTGAGTTAGTTATCTACAGTGGTGGTGTTCTCGGCTGCTCATTTAACTAAGCTCCTCTTAACCTAACACCACTTAACACCCCTCCTGTTGCCTGTGAACCATACAAGGGTGCTGAGTTCTCTAGGCTGCTCCTATCATTTGAGATATTATCTAAGAGTCAACTACTTATTCCTAAGGGTATTAATTATATTTGTTAATGTGGCCATTTGAAACAGTACTACATATAAAAGAAAGGAACACAAGAGTCATCTATATCTATATATATTGAATTGAATACATCAGAATTTGATAATTATGAGTTATTAAAATGTGTTTTTGCATTAAATCTGGGCAAACCAGCAGTGAAGGATCCAAACCAAAAATCACAAAAATCTAAAACAAACTAACTGATCCCCAGAAGTACGAGATCTCAACTTCACACTTGGGAGGCAGAGGCAGGGGGATCTCTGAGTTCAAGGAAAGCCTGGTCTACAGAGCTAGCTCCAGGACAAGGCAGGGTTATGCAGAGAAACCCTGTCTCAAAACAAACAAATAAACAAAGTAACAAATAACAACAGCAACAAAAAGATTTTAAATAGAAACTGGAGAATCCAGATGGTGCGTTATAGATATGTCCGTGCTGTTCATGTTGGATGTGATAACGGATACTACGTAGCCTACACTTCAGACAGGGCTAATTCCATGGCATTGACTGGTGTCAATGGGCTCCAACCAAAAGATTGCTTCTCAAAGAAGACTTTAGACTTACAACAAAATATCAGATGGGTATTTACCTGTTTTTAACTCAAAGCATTTAGGGTGTTTGTATTTCATGTTTCCTTTGACTAACTAATAAAAGCAAGAGGCCCTTGGAAATTTGTAGTGAACCTTTATGCTCCTGAGGATGATGTGGGAATCTCCGAGCCATTGTCCTAGAGGAATCAAACCGGAAGGATGGGCAGGGGAAATCTGGGCAGTGATCACCAGGACTTCCCTCAGGTCCGCATGCCTATTCTGCCCGGGTAGGAACAAGTCCGGACAACCCTTCTAAGCTACCTACCTCATTAACTGCTTAATTACACTTTTCAACTGAGACTGGAAAAGGCTGTTGTGATTTATTTAGTAAAGCCAGGGTTCTTGGTAGACGTCTCGGCACCCTGCTTGCTCTCTGTCCTTTATTAGCCCCTCAAAATTTTACCTCCTTAAACTGAGCCTTAAATCTTACTAAACTCGAAACTTAATTGAAATATAGCAAGGTTCCATAGTGAGTTCCTGTCGTTGAAAGGAGCACTGGTCTCTGGCCAGGCATGGTGGTGCGTCTCTTTGATCTCAGCACTGGGAGGCAGAAGGCGGTGGATCCCTGTGGAGTCAACGGATGGACTCCCAAGCCAGTGAGGGCTGCTTGAGACCATGCCTCAGAAAACAATCACTCCCACCCCACAAAGATGCTATTTTTGGCCTGTGATAGATTGAAATTAAACTCAGTTATGTTTTCTCTCCACCCTCCTCATGCCCATCGGTTCTCTTCTCTGCATCTCCTCGTTGTGAACATTTGGGGGGGGATGGGGTGCGGATGGGGTGCAGTGGCAGGGATCCTCCTCTTGATAATTTCCCTCTGCCTTTTAAGGTTCTATACAGTGGGGCCACCTTAGTCAGAGGCTTTTCCCCTCCCACAACTGTTGCATATATAACCTGAGCACCACTTAGCAATTACTTAAGTTTTCACTGTTTAAACTTCTGAGGTCATTGCTGTCTTGCCTGCCCAGAGGGCTCTGAAATCCAGAAGACAATGTCAGTGTGGGGACCTGATAGCCAACCCTAACCTGATGGTACTGTGTTTTGCCTGCCCAGAAATGAACCTTTTTTTCAGTCATTAGAATGCTCAGACCTGGGTAGTAATTTACACAGGACCCTGTGATGGCTAAAGAGACTTAATATGGAGATAGACATACATCCCTTAAGGGACAGTTTGCTCTGGAATGCTGGAGATCCCAGGGGCCTGCAGGTAAGAGAGGGTAATGGGCTGTGAGATACTAACAGCTGCCTTGTTTCTGTAGAACTTGCCTATCGCCATGGGAAAGGGATGACATTGTCTTTCTATCACTATTCTGTGGGAAAGTCAGGATCATCTGAGGAAGTAAAATGATTTCCCTGCTGAGCTGTGGCTCCATGGACAGCTGTAGTGCTCACCTTTCTGAGGTCCACCTTAAAACCTCACCTTAGACCTCCTCTGCACGACATTGTGTTTCTGCAAGACATTATGCTGCCTGATGTCTTTCTGCTAGCAGTAAGAATAAATTCACCATCCCAAGAGTACACAGGGTTGGACCTATGGCTCCAGCCATATATGTAACAGAGGATGGCCTTGTTGGACATCAGTGGGAGGAGAGGCCCTTGGTCCTGTCAAAGGTCATGCCCCAGTGTAGGGGAATGCCAGGGGGGGGGATAGGATAGGGGGTTTATGGACGGGAAACCAGGAAAGGGGATAACATTTAAAATGTAAATAAAAAATATCCAATAAAAGGAAAAAATTAAAAACAACAACAACAAAACTGAATAAATTTACTTAATCTAAATTTGAATCGAGTCTAAGTCTTTGTTCCTTCCCAATAGATGTGAACCACAACCTTTTCACGTTTACTTAGCAGCCTGAGTTGGGGTGGTTAACGGCTGTCAGTTGGCATAGTATGGCTTCAGCGACCCACCTTAAAACAACAACACAACCGTCTGTTCTATGTTGAAGTAGATCTTCACATCTATTGCTTACAGCCCTTTTCCTCCCAAAACCTCTTGGATGCCAGTGGACCTACGAGACCGTCTTGCCAGAGCTGCGTTTTATTACACTGTTTTCTTCAGAAGCCTCTTAGTGAGCTTTCCATTCCTCTGTCATTCCTTCTCCATCTTCCGAGAAGGTCAGAGTTCAGGTCAGGGTTGTCTTCATCAGGTATCAGGCATGGTGGCCTGGTAAATGGCAGGGACAGGGGCTGATATGCCAAAATATTTTGATAATGAAATTATAATACAGACAATAAGGTAGAAGCTTCAAAACGAGAAGCAAAAGGGTATGGATATAGACCTGAACATATGCACTACATTTTAGGAAAAGATCCAAATCGAAATATAAAATTGTAAGTTCAGAGCAGAGATGACAGATATACATATCATATATATTTAAAGTGTAAATTTCACAACTCCCAATTATAGTCTTTTACGTTTATTTCAACAGGTTTTATTTCAAAATCTTACCTTAAAATATTTTATAAGGGAGTTTCAAAAGGAATTAGTTGTATCATTAAATGTGTCTGTGGTGACAGAAAGACGAAGCATTTAGGTGCTGGTTTGCAAGACTTGAATGGAGCTGCAGCTGTGCAGTTCCCTGGGGTTCTCTGCCTCCGAGTATCTCAGACAACCGGGCATCAAAGCGTTGAAGATGACGGAGCCAGCACCATCCAGTCAGACCTCTGAGTGTCAACTCCCTTCTTCCAGATCACTGTTGTCAGTGAGTGCCCTGTCCCCGTCTTGATCCCACAGGAAGCTCTCCTTCCTCAGTTGTTCCTTCCTGATGCCTTACTACGCTTTGGTCTTTTATTTCGTGCACATTCACGATGCAAGGATTCGTATCCCAACCCAACTATCGGGAGCAGTGGGAGAGGAGAGTTCGGGTCTAGCTCTCGCTCCCTGGCCCGATTTAGCTGAGTCTTGCAGAACAACGTTCGCACTGGAGCTGTGCAGTTTTGTAGAAAGGTTAATGGACTTTTGCGATGAAGCCAGAGCAAAAAAAGAGATCAGAAACATTCCAGAAGCTTCCTTGTGCCCATTCTGACGTGTAGCTCTTCTGCCTTCCCACATTATAGAGTACTTTCCCGTTTGGTTGTTTTAATTAAGTGGAATCTTACTGGATGCAATATTTTATATTTGTTTTTGTTACTTCATATCACACTGCTATATTAGTATACAATATATAAATATATATTATTATATGTAAATATATAATATATAAATAAAATGTATCATGATTTATTCATTGTACTAATGATGACTTGTGTAATCTCTTGTTTTTAACACTCATGAAAAGCAGTATTACATACAGTAACACTTAGCCACATCACACATAGGATATGTATATATGTGTGTGTATTATCACATGTATGTATTTTATATCTGTCATTTGAGCACATTCACAATGATCTCTTTTTTTTGGCTTACGCTCAGGGGTAACATTGTTGGGCTTAGGATTTTGTATATTTAGAGGGACATTGCTAGGTTTCCCAAAAGGTAGTTTATATTCTCCCTGGCAGCATGTAGAATTATGATTTGAACATAATCTTAGGCTCAGTCAGATCTCTGTGGTTGGAATCTCAATGGCCCGCTTTGGAGCAGATGTCTGCCCAGTTACAGAGAGGTAACCGGCAGTCACGTGACATAGACATGCTTTAGGGAGGCCTAGCATCCGTTAGTTGAAAGCACAGAGCGTCTTAGAAAATACGGGAGTGTGGGAGCTGGGCAGCTCCTCAGAAGGTCCCAGATATGTATTTGCATCTTAGAAAGAGGCTCCAGATTGGAGATGCTTCCTCAGGACAACAGCACAGCAGTGCAGTTGAGACCATGTGAGCAGGGAGACACTGCTGACTCCACTGTCTGTGAAGATTGAGGACAGGTTGTTTCTCGTGGACAAGAAAGGGCATCTGAAAGTGAGTCTGAGAAGGTGTGACAAGACTAAGGAAATGTGGAATTACGGGAGACAGGAAAGTTTCGAGGGGGAAGGGTGTGGAGGAAACTCGGCTAAGGCTTCTGCAAAGCCAGTGATAACTTAAGTTTTCAGTTGATTTACTGAGGAAGAACTCGGAGCCTTCTGGGAGTGATTTCTGGAAAGTGAAAGGCTACAAGCCAGGTAGCCGTGGGTAAGGAATGTGGGAAGGGTGAGGGGAGAGGGGTAGTCAGTGCAGCCAGGCTTCTCAAGGCAAGGAGGAAGGCGGGCACGGGCAGAAAGCAGTCAGAGGACAGGAGAAACTCAACCACACTTTATCCACCCGTGGGAAACAATAATTGAAAAACCATTTAGGGCAGCAAAGTCTTCGGGTGGGAGGAGGGACTGGGATTCTAACCAAGTTTCGGTGAAACGTATTGCATCTGAAGGACCCAGAAAGATGTCTGCCACTGTAAGAACAAAGCAGGCAAGGTTAGCTAGATGGCAAGAGTTCTAAAGACTGGCGAGTCACTCAGCGCGTAGTAATTGCTTAGTATATAAGACACTAGAACTGCTGTCCAGATGACGTTAGATGTACGGACACTATTCGGGGTGGTTTTTTATTAGTTCTCTGTGTATTCATGTCTACAGTGAAGGGATCTGTTATCTCCAGGTTTACCACACAGGGTGCGTATTGGTTTGGAGTTATGTGATGGCTAAAGAAACCTGGAAACACTATCTTTATATAACTCTTCTTTGTTTCCCGATAAGGAGTTAACTCGTTCACTGTGCAAAGAGTCTTTATGCACATCTGCTGTATTTAAAAGTTGTGGCTAACTTTGTGTACTGATTTGAATGAATGGGTGTGTCTATACAGAGAGTATTTGAATGCTAGAATACATGTATGCAGGCTCTGAACTTTATAAACAGACAGAGAAAAATACCTTGTTTGAGACAGTAGATGATATTTCTACTCATTTCAATGTGTATAAGTTATTGGTTTTACAAAAATATCAAGTCTATATTTTGATTCTGTGGCTGGCGGACTTGTGGGTGTGGCGAGGGCAAATTACAGCACGCACGCTGAGACTTGCGTCACAGGCAGCTTCGCGCAGCACGGTAATTAGAGCATCCTCCAAAGGCCTCTCTCGGAAGCCTGCTGTTCCCACTTTCCCAGACGAGCAGCTCACTGTTGCCTTTCGACCAAGAAGCTTAAATATAAACTGCTTTTCTGGCCCTCATCAATTTCCAAATGATGCCAGTTCCCGGTGGGTCCACTCATCGCAGATGTCTCTTCTCCTTGTAGGAAAGCTCTGGTTCTGCTTTCGAGTGGCAGCATTTCATCCTTGTATGTCAGCTGGAGCTAGGCAAGGGTCTAAATGATGTTTTTGTGCATTTTACTGAACAGGTCTTTCCCATCGTGTACATGTGCAACCCATCCATCTACCTGCCCACACATACCCAATAGTAGACCAGTATGTAAAGTTTAAATCACATATGCATATATGTATTAAACTCTTGCACCTTCCTGTTACTGTTTTGAGATCGGGTTCTACTCTGTATAGCATTGAACTCCCTGCTCAAGGGGCTGGCAGGTTGACAAGTTGGTTAAGAGCGCCATTCTCTCAGAGGATCTGGGTTCAACTCCAAGCATCCAAGCCATTCGACCCCAACTTACAACTGCCTGTGACTTCAGGTCCAAGGGATCCCATGCCCTTGTCTGGCTTCTGTGGATACCAGGCACGCATGTAGTACATAGATGTACAAGCAAGCAAAATATTCATGAACATAAAATAAAAATAAGTAAATCTAAAGGAGAATGTTTAAGAAGTCAGGGTTCCTGCATGTGTGCACGTGCATGCACACACACACACACACACACACACACACACACACACACACACACGGGTGCATTCAGGGCCGATAGGATTGAGGTGTTTCCTTTAAACCTCAATGTCGTTAGCTCTGCACAGACTCTGCCACAGAATTAGCCTCAGGAGAAGATCACGACGTTTTAGAGAGTCAGACAGTGCACAAGCTTGGTCAGTAATTGTGAATGCTGGGGCGGGGCATGTGGGGTTCAGAGTGGCAGGGCTTTTGACAGGAAGCTGTTCTTCCTTGGGTTTGTGCACAGGGAGAAGTGTTTGAATCGTAAAGCAGTTTTAAAGAACTATTTGACTGAAACCTCATATTTCTGCAATGTGTATGTTTTCCTCAATTTTCATCTCATTCCAGTAAAAGTAATAGCATTATAACATTCATTGGACAAGCACAGAAAACTACAATATGGCTTATCAACTGAGGTATATCCATTTTAGGAGATCAAAGCCAGGCATAGTGGTGCGTGGCTTTAATCCCAGCCCTTGAGAAGCAGAGGCAGATGGATCTCTATGAGTTCGAAGACAGCCTCACCTACAAAGAGAGTTCCAGGACAGTATGGGCTGTAGAAAGAGACCGTGTATCAAAGCAGACAAACAAACAAACAAACAAAAATTTTTCTTCTGGGACTTGATAATAGGTTATAATTTGAGAAATAAAATTCAAGTAAATGGCCTTATATTAGTGTGGCATATGATGTTCAGTAGAACTCGTCGCCTGTGATATGTTTAACGCCTGGTGTCTTAGTCACTGCTCTACTGCTGTGAAGAGACACCGTGACTTACAAAAGAACTTATAAAAGAAAGTGTTTCACTGGGAGCCTGCTTACAGTTTTGTAAGTTTAGTCCACAGTCACCATGGTGAGCAGTGGTGGCAGGCAGGCAGACAGACAGACAGGCAGGCAGGCAGCAGGCAGGCAGACAGACAGACAGGCAGGCAGGCAGGCAGGCAGGCAGGCAGGGCACTGGAGCAGCAGCTGAGAGCTTACATCTGATCTGTAAGATGAGACAGAGAGACTGGGTCTGGCATGGGCTTTTTAAACCTCAAACTCAAACTCTATCCCCAATGACACCCATCCTCTAACAAGGCCACACCTCCTCCAACAAGGCCACACCCCCTCCAACAAGGCCACACCTCCTAGTCCCTTTTAAACAATTTTAGTAACTGCACACCAAGCATTTATCTACAAGCCTATGGGGGCCATTCTCATTCAAACCACCACACCCAGCATGCGTAGGGCGCACACACAAAAGTTCACATTTCACCATGCCTGTCCTTCGAGCTGACAAAGAATCTCCTGGCATTTGGCTTTCCCATTTGCTTTTTAAAGAGACAATTCTTTCTTACAGGTTTCATGTATGAAACTCTATGGAAATCCAAAATACCACCAAGCACTCCATTATGGAACAGTGACGTCACAGGACGGTAAGGTTTTTCTTTTATCTTTTCTTTGGTTTATGACTTGCTTATGTGTTTCCATTCTTCCAAATACAGTGGGCGGTGCAGTCTTGAGCTGAGCAGACTCTGCCCGCCCCACCTCAGCTGCTGGTGGTGTGTGGTTTCTTGCCCTTCTATCAGGATCCCATCTCCAGTGATGCCTTTCGCAAACTTTATCCAACAACCAGAGAAACTGAAGATACACCAGATACAGATGAGTCAGTTTCTGCCCTAAAGATCTTTGCCTGGGAAGACTTTGAGCAGATGACGATGATGCCGGGAAGTCAGTACAAGCTGCCGTGGGATGGCAGGCCTGCGGTGCATACAATGACAAACGTTAGCAGAGTGCAGACACCATATCATACAAATCTTACAGGAATTCCAAGATATATGGATTCCATGTATAAGCAGAAACATTCCTTTATTACTTTCTAATGCCTCTCCCAGTCACCACAGGCTATCAATCAAAAAGCCCAGGGCTGGGCACGAGTTACTTCTTTTTGAATTGTTGGTCAGTACTGTGCATAGGACACACACATCCTCTAGAACTTGACGTTAAGACCCCACTGCTGGAGACAACCACATACTTGGAGCATAAAGAAATTAATCTGGGATACACACACTGGAAGCTTCACCTCTACCGACTAGCTTTCATAATGCTAGAAGGTTCTGTTTATAGACGGGAGAGAGCAAACTTTTTGACAGTCTCACTCATTTGTATAGTAACACAAGCTATAGTAACACAGCCTGGCAGTCAATGCCAGTGGCACTCGAGTGGCAAGAATGTTATGGGAGTTGCTGTAGTTCACTTTTGGATTGAGTGTAAAACCCACTCCATGGCCCATGACCTACCCTGTCATTTTGGGGTTTTTTGTTTTATTTTTTGTTATCATTTTGCTTTGAGACAAGGTCTCACTATGTATTGGCTGTCCAGTACCTCCCTCTGTAGATAGGCTGGCTTAGAATTCATAACGATCCAACATGCCTCTTCCTCCCCAGGACCAGGATTAAGGGTCTGCTCCACCATGCCCAACAGTGGTGGGCTTTTTAAAAGAAAAAAGGGGCACATTAAATTGGGGACTGAGGGGTGCACGGTGGAGGGGAGAGGGACAATTGGAGGGAACGGTGGGTGAGTTTGATCTGAACACAAATGCACATACAAAATGCTCGATAAAACACATAAATTACTGAAGTTTACATTATTTCATTTAAATATTTATTTTACGTGTATATGTGCTCGCTTGAATGTATGTACATGTACCACATGCATGCGGGAGCACATGGAGACCAAAACAGTTATTGAATCCCCTGGAATTGAGGCTACAGACCATGTGAGCTTCACAAGGGTGCTGGGAACCAGACCTGGGTCCTCTGCAGAAGCAATCAGTATTTTTTTTTTTTTTTTTTGAGCTGGGGACCGAACCCAGGGCCTTGTGCTTCCTAGGCAAGTGCTCTTCCACTGAGCTAAATCCCCAACCCCGCAATCAGTATTTTTAACCACTGAGCCATCTCTCTAGTCCTGGTAAATTCTCACATTTTAAAGTTTTAAGGCTTCATGTTTATGTTTTACTGTTTTGTTTTGGTTTTTTTTTTTCTTAACAGAAATAACAGTTAATTATAGACATGGTCTTCCCTTTGTAACCCTCACCCTGCCATCCAGAAAGGAACGCTGCCAGTTTGTGGTGAAGCCAATGTTGTCGACAGTAGGCTCATTCCTTCAGGATTTACGGAATGAAGATAAAGGCATCAAAACTGCAGCCATGGTCACGGCAGGTGTGTATCCGTGCGTCTTCTTTCTCCTTGGCTCTTTCCTTTCATAGAGAGAATTGCTTTGTATAATAAATGATGTAACCTGTCATAGTATATACATTATATAATTCATTATCTTGCATACCAGTACTATTAAAATAATAGGTCAAAGCCAGCACAGTGGTACGTGCTTATGAGGTTGAGGCGGGAAGATCGAGAATTCAAAGCCAGTCTGGGCTATGTAGCAAGAAAGTATCTCAACATACAATTAAGAAAACAAAAAGAGGGGTTGGGATTTAGCTCAGTGGTAGAGCAGTTGCCTAGGAAGCAAAGGCCCTGGGTTCGGTCCCCAACTCGAAAAAAAACAAAAAAAAAAAAAAAAAAACAAAAAGAATGTCCCAATTCTTTAATAAAAGAAGATGAAATAAGTTTAGTTTTGATTTCAGTTATTTATTTTATAAACAGTCAGAGACTCTTTCCTATGAGAAAATTTTAGTAGAATGGCATTAGTGTGTAATTTTCTGCAAAATTTGAATAATTGGGAATAAGGTGTATTTTGTGCAATTAAAGTAGCCAGTAGAAAAATGCACACATAGTGAATTAATCTTTGTTATAGAGCAATTACACTCAGGGACACTTCCATAGAATTAGTCCTTAGGAAAATATACATTTTAATATTAGAAGTGGGAGCTAATCATTTATGTATTTAAATATATGATATGGGCTTTATATTCTCATTGCATGAAATAGTTTTAGACCAACTGCCCCTAAAATTAAGAAAGGAATTATTTTTATCAGTTCAATATTCAAAGGTCCATAAACATCAATAAATTATCATTCTTTTTATGTATTAAAAGTTCCATAGAAGCTTATTTAAGTTAATGATTACTGTTGTCGTCTTGAAAAGGAAATAAACACGGCTGGGAGAATGAGTCAGCAAGACAAGTGGGGTTCCAACACCCCCTCCTTAGCAGCAGTCAGGTCTCTGTAACTCCATCTCTAGGGCATCTATCGCCCTCTACTGGCCATGACTGGCATTGCATGCACATGCACAAACCCACACATGAACACATAATTTAAAAAAAAAAAAGGCTAAACAAGAAAAGTAAACAACTTTTTCCCTAGCCAAGTTAAGAACGAATTAAGGGATAGATACAGATGTTGTAAACATAGAGGTGAAAGAATTTACTCGTCCACCAAATATTTGTTGAGCATCTAACATACATAAGCTAGAGACTTAGCAAAGAGTCGCAGAGACAAAAACTCCTGCTCTTAGTAGAACTTACATTTTTAGGAGGAAAAATAAACGAGATAAAGTAATAATTAGGCAGAATGTTTATTAGTAAAACTTAATGGAGAAAATAGAGTAAGGACCACGGGATTGTGATGGCTGAGTCTGCAGGTCAGGGCTGAGAAAAGATCTAGACAAGAAGAGAAGAACATGGAGAAGAAGAGGGACACCAGGAGGAGATAAGGGGGCCTGGAGAGATGAGGGAGACCTGGAGGAGGTGACAGGGATGTGGAGTTGATGAGAGGGACCTGGAGGAGATGAGAGGGACTTTGCAGTTCCCAGGAACTCCGGATGCAGAGGCCTTCCATTGGCCGTAGCCTCCCAAAGGAGGCAGCAAGGGCTAGAGGAGGAACGCTCAGAGGTGAGGAGAGCAGGTTGGAACAGGCTAGTAGGTTCTTGTAAGGACAGAAAGGTGAGCTTCTTCCCACCCGTGGCCACAATGGCTTTCCAGATAACTGAGCCACAGAAGCACTGGGAATCCAGGGCTTTCCTGTCTGTCCTGGGAACCGGCGACAGACAGATGCACAGACACGCAGAGCTCAGACGGGGTCAAAACAAGCAGTGCCTTCGCATAACTGTCCAGTAAATGAGTGAAGAAAGGTGGGCAGGGTGGATGGGTAAAAATGGCTGACGTTTCCCCAAATAACTTTAGTAACTTAGAAAACACAGCACAGGGAAGACAGAAACGCAGCAATTTTTTTCCCTAAGGAAATGGGACTGTGAGTTGAGTTGAAAATACTTTACCGAAGTTTTTAGTTGAAGTTATCTAAATGTGCTTCTTTTTAAACGACACTTGGGGTGTCGGATTAAAAAAGTCATTGTGTTGCTGGGTTTTTTGTTTGTTTGTTTGTTTGTTTGTTTGATGGCTTGTTTGGTGTTTTTAAGAAAATAGGGCACAGGTGGAATTTACTTGTGTTTAGTTTGCACTTGAAAAGTGTGACCTGAACTGGCCCATAGATCTGCCCATTTTTGGGGTTTTGTTTTTGTTTTTGTTTTTGCTAATTCGTGGGAACATGGTCTCACCCAACTGTGCAGGAGCCCAAACAGCCAGATTCTAGCAACAGAGGCAGCTGCGGACTTGACTAACTGCCTCCTGGAACGGTAGAGCCACAGAGCCAGCCAGGAGGCAGCCCGCCAGGTTCTTCCCCACCGTGAGAGCAGCCTTCGCTGGGCACACTGGTTACTGTCGCCGAAACAGCTTTGGCTGAATATATGAGCAGACACCTGGGCAGGAGGAAATACACTTCCAGAACTTTCCTAGAGTATATTTCACTCTGTAATTACGTGTGGGCTGTTCTGGAGAACAGAGAGAACTCCCTGCCCAGCACTAGTTTTCCACGCACTGCCCAATGAGTTTGCTTTCTTAACACCTGGCCTACATTAAAGCCACACTGTGGGTTTTGGTTTTTAAGTAGGCTGGAGACTTCCTTCTCCCCTGATGATCCCCACATACCTGAAGCATTCCTAAGTGCTAAGCTGAAATGCAGTGTGGGGATGAGAGAAATGGGGCGGGGGGAGGGGGACTGGAAAATATGTATATGTGTGTGCATATATGTGTATGTGATATATATGAGATATATATGTATGTGTGCGCTTGAAAAAGCACCAAGTCTTGGGACAAGTTTCTACGAATACCAGCTGCAAAGCCAGACAGCAACTGGGAAATGCCTGCTGGCCCTAGAGCTAATAGTCCTGTCGTGATGAGAAGTCGGAAACTGTGACTTTACTTTGAACCGAATTGGCTATCGAGGAAGAGGTACCATGGAATGGTGCCGGTAATGAGCCAAATGGAGCTAAGTCAAAGGTTAGTGAACATTCCAGAATATGAACATCTTGTTCTGGCTTTGTTCCTGGTGGGTTAAGGGTGAGGAGGTCTGAGAGACGCAGAGATCAGACCGAGACCCCTACCCCACGTTTCTAGAACCTTGATCTTCCGAGTAAGAATTCAGAGATGAGACAAGGTTAGGGATTAGGAAATTTCATTTAAGAAGGACACACTCAGGAGGGTTGGTGGACTTCCCAAGAGAGTTACACATCGTGGCCTTCAGACAACATCTGGGGAATGTGGTACAAAGGTTTAATCCTGGAGGGGATTTAACGAGGAGTGCTTTGTCTTGTCTGGATGCAGAGGGGACGTTCGGTCATGGTACCTGCAGTTGAAGCTATTTTCCTTTTAATGATAAGTCCATGTTTGATGGCTATTGGTTCTATATTTAGATGCTGTGTGGTGGGGTTGGGGATTTAGCTCAGTGGTAGAGCGCTTGGCTAGCAAGTGCAAGGCCCTGGGTTCGGTCCTCAGCTCTGGAAAAGGAAAAAAAAAAAAAGATGCCGTGTGGTTTATGACCCCAAAGTTTTTGTCTTAAAGCGATTTCTTCTTCTTATTGTTGTTTTATTTAAACCCCTTCTTGTGTCCTGACCAGTCCAAATTTCAGTTTTTGCCTACAGCTGTTGACTGACTTTACTTCCTATCCTCTCGAATAGCTCTTGTAGTTCAATCTTCTATCTCTGGGACATTTGAAAATGCTATTAAATTCTCTTCTTGGTCTCTATTTGTTCTCATAAATCATATGAGTGCAATTTAATTTTTAGATGTAGTCACATCTATTTTTTCTCTCTCCACCCAATCTCCTTGTGCCTTTGCCTTCTTTTCCGTGCTAAAAAGCTGTGAGCCCGTGTGGTGGTTGATACTTTTGGGTGCTATTGGGATACTGAGGGTTGTTTCGCTTAAGTGAAGGTCTCATTGTGTGGCCTTCAGATGGCCTGGGACTCACTGTATGGACCAGGTTTGCCTTGAACCCACAGATCTGCCTGCTTCTGCCTCCTGGCTGCTGGGATGAAATGTGTGTGCCGCCATGCCCAGTTTGTGCTATCAAGTTTTGAACGAACACCAATAAGTCACCTCCAATAATTAAAAACAAGAAAATTGAAATGCTACTGCCTGGGGCTGGAGAGATGGCTCATTGGTTAAAAACATTGATTGCTTTTCCAGGTCCTGAGTTTAAGTCCCAGCAACCACATGGCTCACAACCATCTGTAATGGGATCTGATGCCCTCTTCTGGTGTGTCTGAAGACAGCGACACAGTACTCCTAAATAAAAAAAAAGTCACTGCCAGCATATCTATCTGTCTATCTATATCTATCCCTATCTGTCTGTCTGTCTATCTATCTATCTATGGCTCTCTTTCTCTATATATTTATGTATATTTATATATGTCATGGCCTTGGCTGTAAGCAGCAGTGATGAACTTTAGCTAATCAGGAGAGTGTGTTCTTTGAGTGGAAGTGGTAGAAATCCAGGCTCAGGGAGAGGCAAAAGCAGATTGGATGAGCCCAGGTTTGCCTTCTGGGCTCCGCTACTAACACCTGGTTCCAAAGGCCATCTCAGGGTATGAGAGCATATCATAAGTGACTCAAGACTAAAGAAGAATGAAGACAGAGTCAATACTGCATGGATATGATTTATCGGTGCACTTGTGTGCACACTAATGTTATGAGTAGCATCCCAATGGGGATCCCTCCAGATGTAGTGGTGTAGCACCTGAAAAGCAGGAGAATCAGGAGTTCAAGGTCATCTTTTGCTACATTATAAGTTTGAGGGTAGATCACAAATATGAAACCTTGTGCTGGTTAGAAATTATTATCATCATCATCATCATCATCATCATCATCATCATCATCATCTGCCAATTTGATGCATGAATGAGGAACTGTCAGTTGAAGAATTGCTGTCAAATTGGCCTGTGGGTGTGCAGTTTGAATGAGAATGTCCCCTCTCCCAGGTTCATACATTTGAATGACTGAGCCCTAATTAATGGAACCGTTTGGGAAGGATTAGGAGGTGTGGCCTTGTGTGTCATTGGGGGTGGGTTTTCAGGTTTCCAAAGTCCACGCTAAGTCCAGTGTCTCTCCACTTGGAACTTGTGAATCAGATACGAGTTCTCAGCTGCTGTTCCAGAGCCCTGCCTGCTTACAAACCACCCACTCCCTACCCTGATGATCATGGATTCACCCCCTGAACCTGTAAGCAAGTCTCCATGCTTTCTTCTAAATGTTTCCTTGGTCACAGTATCTCCTCCCCGCAATAGGACAGTAACTAAGACAGAATATCTGTGGACATTTTCTCCATTCGCAATTGGTGTGGAAGGGCCCAGCCCACTATAAATGCTGTCCCAGCCACGTGGTTCTGGATTGTACCAGGAAATAAAGGGAAGAAGCCATGGAGAACAAACCAGCAGGCAGTGTTCCTCTGCGGTCTTTGCTTCCATGCCTATCTTGAGGTCACCTCTCAGCTTCCCTCAATGATGACCTACATGCCAAATGAACTCTTCCCCCCAAAAGTTGGTTTTGGTCGGGTGGTTTTCACAGCAACTGGAGCATAACTAGTACACACCATATATCAAAGAATGAAAAGAAAAGGAAACAGAAATGGAGAACAATTTCACAGTAAGTCCAAAGCAAAGGACTTGCATAGCAGTGCCCCTAAGTGATTTCATGATTTCACCTACACCGGAGCAGGCCTGGTTTCTCTCAGGCAAATCTCAAGAATGCCAGGCACATTCCTGGCTCTGATCACGGCCAGGGCTCAGGCCCCGGCAGTTAGTTCACCTTCCAGGCTGGTGATGGTTTTTTCTGCTTGAGGTACACTGTGCAACAACATGCGGAAGCAGAGCAGGCCTGCTCAGGACCATCCTGAAGACCGCAGCTCAAGAGAGTGCAAAGTCAGCCCAGATACTGCTGCCTCCATGGGCGTGGTCTTCCTGTGCAATTCCTGCCTCCCTGAATCTTTGCAGAGCATCCTAACCACAGACGTTGGTCTGGATTTCAGTCCATCTGGCATAGTGGGAGAGGAAGGCCTGCCTGTTACCTGTGGTCCAGTGGAATGGGAGGTAATGAAGCAACCAGGGAAGATTCCCTTCGTGAGAAAGGGGAGCTACCCGAAGGCAAATGCCCCCACCTGCGTTATGAAAGCCGCAGTCTTAGTTTTTGCAATGTCGGGACGAGGAACCCACTGCTTCAAAGCAGACTTAGTTCTGTGTTGTTTCTTTCAGACGGCAGTGAGATTCCAGCCTCAACATTGATGGACACCTTGCTAATGAAAGACTTTAAGCTCGTCATCAACAACCTACCATATGACATCCGGCGTCACGAGAAAGGTAAGCAAAGGCCCTCAGCCATCTTAACGTTTGCTTTAGTAGGAGGCTTTTACAGAGAGCAAAGCAACCTTGTTGAGCACAGAGTTCTGAAAACTGGGTAAAATGTGGTATGACCCTCTCTCCTGAATGCCCTGACACCTTAAAAATCTTAAGAGTGGCAATTCTCAGTCTACTCAACATGGAGGGCTGTAGTTTCCCTGTAACCTCAGTTCTCCCGTCCAAGTACTAACCAGGACAGACCCTGCTTAGCTTCTAAGATCAGACCAAACTGAACACAGCCAAGGTAGAGTGGCCTGAGCTCAGCTCTTGCAGCTCTCAGGAGAGTGGCTGGGTGTTGGTTTGTTCCCCTTTTTAGTTGCTGTTAAGGAATGAGGACTTCCAGACTCATTCACAGGCCAAATATGAAAGTAGAGGTCTTAACTCTTTCAAGTTTTTCTTTTAATTTCAAACTCTAGGTTGAACAATCCTAATCTGAAGATTGGAAAGCCAAACCTTTCTGATGTTGGTATAACGTAAACTCCCACTATTTATGAGTCCTTTGGCTACAGTCAGAAGGCAGATACATGGAGGGTAGGGTATACCTCAGGGACACAATGTTTGCTTAGCATAATCTATATGCACATATTACATATATAATAAAATCATATATATATATATATATATATATTAAATGTTGTATTTACCTCCAAGATCTCTCATGCTGAGCCAAGATTCCAAAATCTGAAACATAAGCAAAATTTGAAATAAGTGTCTGGCCCCAAGCATTGTGGGTAAGAGATACTCAACCAGAGACGTTTTCAGCATCAGCAGTTTGCTCCTGACATTTCTATTATCTCCACTCCACATATTGCTTCTGCCTCCTCTCCCTTTCTTCCTTTTCCCTATGGTGTGCCCGGCCTGCAGACATTGCCTTTTGTAGCTGTGTCCTACAGTTTTTAGGTTTTCTCTTAGTGTTCCCCTCTCGTCTTTTTCTTTAATTTTCAGCCTTGGGGGTTTCTCTAGGTGGGTCTTCAAGCTGACTCTTGCCTCCCCAGGGCGTGGTCACCAATGGAGCCCATGCGGAAAGTTTTCATTCTGTGTGGTGGCTTTTATTTCTAGTGTTCCTTAGCGTTCCCATTTCTCTCTTCACTCGATGTTCTTGGATGCTACTCGCCTTATCCATCAGAGGCTTCATGACATTAATCAGTTGTTGTCATAGTACACTAGTTGAGTTTTGAGTTTGCTAACACAACACACACAAACACACACACACACACACACACACACACAAACACACGGTCATACACACACACACACACACACAGAACACAATTGAGAAAACACAGAGTGTCTATCAGATGGAAACATTTTCTCAATGTAATTTTGAAATTTATGGAAGGGTCCATTCCACCAAAAAAGAACGGTGTGGGTGTTGTGATTTCTGTTTAGAGAACCCTTCTGGATGGTATCAGAAAGACTTGGTTTCTGATCATATCTCAGATTCATGCTTCTGTTTTATTTCCTTTTTGATGTTGGAGTGTAGACTTTGTCCAGAGGTGGCAAACCTGTGACCCAGTGGGATGGGCCTTACCTGGTAACGATCCATCACCATCCATTAACCAAGAAAATTCCCCTAGACTTGCTCACAGGTGACCTGATAGATGTGTTTTTAAATTGAAGCTCAATTAAGAAAACTGTCCCAGATGACTCAGGTCCATGCAAGATCTAAGCAGGACAGTATCCTTCCTGATACTTTTTCTGCTTGGTTGAGTCTCTGTTTTGTGCTTTATTCACTAAGTTTTTCATTTCCAGTATTTCTGGGTTTTTTTTTTTTCTTCTTCTTGTTTTCACCCTTCAAAAACCTCAGTCTCCTATGTTGCTGACGTTTGTCCATATTGCTCTTTTTTTTTTAGCAGTTTTGCTGACTTTTCCTCTCCAAATCCGATGTGTTTGTGTCTCCTCCAAGTCTTCATTGATTTTTACCTGACTTCTGGATTTTCATCACCCTACCTGTCTCTCCTGTCTCTGCGGTCAGTAGGGGCGGAGCTCTGATTCTCTGGAAGAGTCGTGTTGCCTGGCTTTTCCGGGTTTCTTGTGTTTTCTGTGTTGCAATTTGTACATCTGTAGGTTTGTGTCCCCCCATTGATTGTGTTTTTTGGATGGCTTTTGATTAACCTTCCTAAGACACTGAACACCCCAGACCCCCAGACCCCCCAAACCCCCCAGAAGGAAACAATCTAGTGTTTTATGTTGAGGTAGCTTCCGCTCCCTGCCTCGGCAGGGCACGGCTGCAGCTGTGTTTGGCTTACTCCTCTGTGTCACCTTTTTTTCCCCCTGACATATATTCACTTTCTTTATGGATTTCTGAAATCTTGCTCCGTTTGAAATAGTCCATTTTCCCTTAATCTGACCCTTCACTGGCTCACAGGGAAGCAGGCTTTACACAATGTTATCTAAAAGTTCCCTCTTAATTCTGCTAGTTCCTGAACAGGGACGGGCTTCCCTTTTAGTGTCTTCTTTGTGGTTAGTTTTCACTCTAGGGGACTTTGTTCCTCTTCCTGCTGGATCTTGGTACCTCCCTCCCTCATTCTCTCCTTCCCTGTCTCTGGACCCTCTTCCTGAGTGTCTTAGTCAGGGTTTCTATTCCTGCACAAACATCATGACCAAGAAGCAGGTTGGGGAGGAGAGGGTTTATTCAGCTTACACTTCCACATTGCTGTTCATCACCAAAGGAAGTCAGGACTGGAACTCAAGCAGGAGCTGATGCAGAGGCCATGGAGGGATGTTACTTACTGGTTTGCTCCCCCTGGCTTCCTCAGCTTGCTCTCTTATAGAACCCAGGACTACAGCCCAGGGATGGCACCACCCACAATGGGCTGGACCCTCCCCCACTTGATCACTACTTGAGAAAATGCCTTACAGCTGAGTCTCATGAAGACATTTCCTCAACTGAGGCTCCTTTTTCTGTGATAACTCCAGCTTGTGTCAAGTTGACACACAAAACCAGCCAGTACACTCTGTCTTTCTCTGAACAGTCACGACTGCTTTGTAGAAAACCTCCTTGTCCCTTGCTGGAAGTGCTCATCAGATCTCAGCGCTTCCTTCCTTTCCTATTTGTCGTCTGGATTTCCTTCCCTTGACAAGAACGCACACGCTATGGATTTAAGACTGGTGGGATTGGAACCCACTCTCACTGGATTTTATAGGAAGTGTTATCTGTTATTTTTCTTCAGTGTAACGTCAGCTATCTGTCGCACATGGCTTTTATTATGTTCGGGCATGAGCCCTCTGTCCCTGGTTTGTTCAGGGCTTTTATCACGAAGAGAAGTTGAGGTTTTCCAAGTCCTTTCTCTTCAGCTGTTGAGGTAGTCATGTGATTTCTGTCCTTGATTGTGCTTGTATGCTTTATGGTGCTTACCGATTTCTGTTTGTGTCATCCTGACATATGAAATAAAACCAACCTGACCATGATGTGTATGTGATCTTCTTAATCTGTGGTTGAATTTGACTTCCAACTATTTTATTGATAACTTTGCATTTATGTTAGATTTTTTGATCAGGTTATTAGATTAGATGCTAGATTTTTTTGTTCAGTTTTTATCCTGCTTTTTTTTATTTTTTGTATATATATATATATATGTATATATGTATTTATATCAGTGATATAAAATAAATTTAGAAACCTTACTGCCCTATTTCATGGACTAGTTTAAAACTCTTTGGTGTAATATCTTTGAAAGTATAGGAGAACTCAGCAGCAGATCCATCCAGCCCTGTGCTTGTCTTTGTTGGGATTACTGTTGGTTCATTCTTACAACTCATTTTAGATCGGTTTATTTATATCTCCTTCGATATTGGTAAGTCATATATGTCTTGAAGCTTGTCAGTTTTTTCTAACTTTTACAATTTGTTAAAGATATCTTGAAAGTATTCTTCAATGAGTCTCTAGGTGACATTTCTATTGTAATATACATCTTGTGTTTTATTTTTCTCTACATTAATTTGGTGGAAGGCTTGTCGTGTTAGCTTGTTTTGCGAACCCCACCTTTCTCCTTATTGCTCCACATCTGCTAACTTTGGGTTTATCTTGCTTCTGTTCTTCTAAGGCCCAATGGCTAAATTACAAGACACACATGACTGCCGATATTGAAACAAGAAGATGTCAGTAACGTAAAACGCAGATCTCTAATGAGCAGTAAGATGGGGCTGTTTATTTGAGATCTAACTTTTTCATGTAGACCTCAGTTGTGAACTCCCTCGCCCTTCTCTCCACGGTTCTGGGAAGCAGTGGTTTCATGTTCACTCTCTTTGAGGATGTTTCTGCTTCCTTCCTAGTCTTCCCAATGACCAATTACTATTCAAACATTTCTTGTCAGTCTCCGGGTTTGTATAACGAGTGGTTCTCACTGCTGATTTCTAGTGTTACCCTACTATAATCATCATGGTCTGGTAAGCTGCAAGGCATTCTTTCTTTTTACTTTTTTGTATTCGTTAACTCTGATTAGAACATGTGTCTGTTTTAGAGAAAATTCCATGGGCTGACAAAAAAATAAATAAAAATGTGTATCCCATAGGTTTGGGATATAATATTCTATGGTAGAGTTTAACTTTTGAAGTTTCTACTGATTTTTTTAAATCTGGATGGATTACACATAAAATTCGAACACACGCACATACCCATAAACACCACACACACGATGTACGTGTGCATGCACGGGTGGGGTTATAAAAAATATATTTTATATAATTTTTTGAGGCAGGTACTCATTTTGTAGCCAAGAATGGAGCTATGTAACCTGGCCTGGCCTTGAAGTCATGGTGACCCTCCCCTGTTATTGTTGTGTCTGGACATATCTGTCCCTTTTTGTCCAGTGGAGTTTACAAAATTGGGTGCATCAATGTTCCATATATATATGTACATGTATGTATATATGTATATGGATATATATATGGATATGAGTATATGTATATATGTGTATGTGTATATATATATGTGTATATATGTATATATATTATATCTTCCTAATGGATTGTCCCCCTTATTACTATATAATAATTTCCCCCATTCTTCCTCATTTTTGTTCGAAACGTGCTTTGTCCTAGCTCGCACTGCTCTGTCAGATCCCATAGTTCAGCGGCTGCTCTTCTGTGTCTGTTCACTCTCTCTCCGTGTATGTCATTGTCACTGAGGCTTCTTGAAGACAGCAGACAGGAATTGCGTTTAACCCATTTAGCCAGTCTTCATCCCGAGACCATACACATACCCACATGTGTCTTTCTTAAAGCAACAGTAAAGCCACATTACAAAAGGTTGCAGGAACACCCGACCTCCAAAGTTGAACTTTAAGCCACTCTCTGGTAACTTAACCACTGCGGACTGACTTTGTAGGAGACTGGTGATCAACTAAATCCCTGTGGAGTAAGGAACAACCGGGCAGGCCCACACCAGAACTCAGAGGGCCAGGCTCGGGGACTCGCATTTCATTGGCTGGACTTATCTAGAGGAAAACCACGTAGTCAATGTCTACTGTCTCTCTTACCTTTTCTCAGAAAGGCCAAGCGAAGAGCACAGGACCGAGCTGGAAAACACGAAGTGCTTGGTTCACAGACTCTTTACCATCCTGCATTTAGAAGAGGTCCAGAAGAGTCGAGAGCGCCATCTGATGGCGAAGATCGACCACCTGCAGGAACAGCTGCGGCCCCTGGAGCAGGTAGCAAGGGTCCCCAGCCTGTCCGTGTGGGACTGATGCCTTTGTTAATGAGTGCCTGTCACAGGAGCATTTGGCTGCTTTGTGTATGTTGATTTTCTCCTTCAGTCTGAAAAACGGGCTGTGAGCTGCGACCTGTGGGCTGCGTACCATCTTCCTCGTTTTGAGATGAGGGCTCTAGACAACGGAGGTAGTGTGTAGCAGGTGATCTGACCCCAGAGTTGGTGTCAGCCAGGAGTCTCTGGATAGCAGACTATTAAATGAGATACTGTAGAGTGCTACATCTCCGGTCTCATTTCCACCTAAGAGAACTGTGGGTGGCAAGTTAGTAATGCCTCATAACATCTATGGTTCTTTTCTACAAGCTATGGAGGAAAAAAAAACTATTTTTTTTTGGTGTGGTAGTCTGTTTTTTAAAAGATTTATTTATTATTTATTATATAGAAGTACACTCTACAGTGTACTTATATACAGACACACCAGAAGAGGGCATCAGATCCCCATTACAGATGACTGTGAGTCACTATGTGGTTGCTGGAATTTGAACTCAGGATCTCTGGAAGAGCAGTCAGTGCTCTTAACCACTGAGCCGTCTCTCCGACCCGATAGTCTGTTTTAAGGGGGAAACTTGCATTCTTTAAGCTGTAATTCCACTTGTAATTAAAAAAAATGAATTAGAGGAAAAGGGGGAGGGGTGTGGGGTTTGTAGGGGGCAGAAAGGGGGACATTTGAAATGTAAATAAAGTAATTAATTAAATTGGGAGCTAATCTTTGTGTATGAATAGAAATTTTAGAAATGTAGTAATCATCTCCAAGGGCATTGGAAGAATGGCAGAGAAACACTGTTTTGGTTTTGTCTTTCTGGATTATTTATCCACATTTTGCTTCTTGAGAAAAGATATTCTGGGTATGGTGGTGCCTGCCTTCACCCAGCACTTGGGAGGCAGAGGAAGGCAGATCTCTATGAATTCAAAACCAGCCTGGTCTGCATAGCAAGTCCAGAGAAGACAGCTCCCTCTACCAGAAGACCCTGCTTCACTTCACGGAACAGAGTGTCTCTTTGGAGGATGGCATAGGCACAAAGTGCCCGAGAGAAGGGTCACAGAGTGGCGTTGGAGGGACAAAGAAAACAGACCTGTGACTTCACATGGGGTCAGAACAGGCTCGTAGGCCTCTCACTGCAAACCTTCTACAGCGTTCATGGGTTTTGTTTTCGCTTAAGACAGGGTCTCTCTGTGGCCCTGGCTGTCCTGGAACTCTGTTTACCAGGCTGCCCTCAGACTCAACAGAAATCCTCCTGCCTCTGACCCCTGAGTGCTGGAATTAAAGACGTGTGACCCTATACCTGGCTGGTTTGTTTTCAATGAGAAGATACTACCTTTATAACTTAGAAAATATTAATGAACTGATTTGGAAGTAAACAGTTGATCCATACTTCATTAAGTGTCATTTTTCTACATACATGACCTCTCCGAAGTAATGCAAAATGTTCATCGGTTCAACTGTTTCTTCTTGTTTTTGTTTTCTCCTTAAGGGAGCAAACTCGTAAACTGAATGGTTTTCCCTTCCTCCAGGTCAAAGCTGGAATAGAAGCTCGGTCAGAAGCCAAAACCAGCGGTCTCCTGTGGGCAGGCTTAGCTCTGCTCTCTGTGCAGGGTGGGGCACTGGCCTGGCTTACTTGGTGGGTGTACTCCTGGGATATCATGGAGCCAGTTACGTTCTTCCTTACGTTTGCCAATTCCATGGTCTTTTTTGCATACTTCATCGTAACTCAGCAGGTGAGTAGTTAGGAAAATGGTACGTCAGAGCGTCTGTCTAAAACAGTAGTTCTCAACCTCTGGCTCATGACCTCAAAAGACCCTTTCACAGGGGTCACCAAAGATCACTGGACATATCAGAGATTTATATTATGGTTTAAAACAGTAGCAAAATTACAGTTATGAAGTAGCAATGAAGATAATTTTATGGTTGGGGCTCAGCATAACATAAGGAAGTGTATTACAGGGTTGCAGCGTTAGGAAGGTTGAGAACCTAGCAGTGTCTTAGTTAGGGTTCTTATTGCTGTAACGAAGCACCATGACCAAAAGCACCTTGGGGAGGAAAGGGTTTACTTGGCTTACATATCCTGAATCCCAGTTCTCTGAGGGAAGGCAAGGCAGGAACTCAAACTGGGCAGAGGCCATGGAGGAGCGCTGCTCACTGGTTTGCCCAGTCCGCTTTCTTATAGCACCCAGGACCACCAGCCCAGGGGTGGTGCTGCCCACAACTGACCCTGGCTGTCCCCTATCACGAATTAAGAAAATGCCACACGGGCTTGCCTACAGCCCGATCTAGTGATCTAGTTCTCTGCTGAGGCTCCTTTCTCTCAGAGGACTGTAGTCTGTGTCAAGCTGACATCAGACTAGCTTGCACAATCAGCAGCAACGAACCCCTTCCATTTTTCACAAGGTGGGATGGAGTCTTTACGGCATGGAAAAATTTTAATTCCTACAGATGAAAGATAAACACACGAACGCCTCCACTGGGATGAACGTTGAGCCGCATTCCCCACTCCCTCAATTAATGACATCGAACTTGTGCCACAAAAATTAAGTTATTCCCAGAAAGTAGCTTCGGGTCGAGGTTGCCAAATCTTTCCACTATTCTCAGAATGTGCATTTTCTCGTCCCAGTCAGCCGGCCTGTAAGAGGTGCTCCCGACTCCCCCGCACGCCCTGCTTTTGTGGGCTGTCTGCGCTGACGGCCACTGTAGATGGGCACGTATGTCCCTTCTCTCCCTGCGCTGGCTTGGCTGGGTTAGCATTTCCACGTAAAGGACGCTCTGCTGTCTCCCTCTCCTTCAGAACTACACTTACGAATCCCTTCGCAGCAGGCAGTTTCTCCAGTTCTTCCACAGGAAGTCACGGCGGCAGTGCTTTGATGTGGAACGATACAACAAGCTAAAGGAGGACCTGGCTGAGGTATTTTACTGTGAGCACAGCCGAGCTGACTTTGTCTGGGAGACAGGGAAATGCACCCAAAGCTGAGATTTTTCATGTATGGTTTAGCAAAACTTTGGGATGGATTCTTTTTTTTTTTTTTAAGAATATGAATGGGGGAGGGGGGAAGACGACGAAAAGGATTACCTGGTACTTTATGAAGCCATAAACTCGTCTCTTAAAAAAGGATTCTTAAAGCTGGGCATTGTGGCTTATACTCTTGATACATCCCGGCACCAGGGAGGCAGGGAGATCTTTGTGAGTTCAAGGCCAACCACAGTCTACTGATTGAGTTTCAGGACAGCCAGAGGTATATGCTGAAACCTGTCTCAAAAGAAACAAACAACTGAACAAAGACATCAGGAAGATTCCCACAAGGCATCTACCTCATTAATATCAATGTTTTCTTGTCCCAAGGTGTTGAGTTTGTACAATTCCCTTCAAACCTCAGTGTTCATATAACTTATTTTCTCTGACCTCAAGCTTTTTTCTCCCCTCACGACAGGCTACAGAATCCCTGGAGAACGTGCGCCACTCCCTCCGCTTGCGACTTCAAGGACAGGAAGTCAGCGAGAAGAACTAACCTCCCACTTTTAGTCATCAACAGGCTATGTGCTGGTTTTATAGCTTACCAAGTGGATGTTTCTAAGGCCGCGTTCATTTCTCTTGGCATTTTCAGATACAGTTTGGTTAATAAATTTGTGTGAAACAGAAGTGTTCCCTGACAATCCCACTCCAGGGGGTTTGGAGATCTGAGCGTCCTGGTGCTTGCGGCCTGGGTGCCTGGGTGCTGCTACCCAAGCTCCTCCCGAGCGGGCTCCACATGGGGATAAACTGATCAGCCTTCAGTGGTCAGCGTTCGGCATTCATTCACTCTGGTTCTTAGGTTCATTTGGTCTCACCTTGTTGTTACCGTGAACTTTATTTCTTGAGACAGTCTCACACTGTGGCTCGAGCTTGTACTCCAAGCAATCCTCCTGCCCCAGTTTCCCATTACACCCAGTTTCTTTTTGTCTTTTACTGTGCAACAGTTGTATGGCCATAACTCTGTATCAAAGGCACAAAGGCCCAGCCGCCATACTGGTACTTCCTCAACTGTGGTTGAAGCAAGGCCTCCAAGGCACTGCTTTTATACCAGCAACTTATGTGTTTCTGTTCTCAAAGCCCCAATATAACCCTCAACCAGTAGGTTGTTAACAAAATATTCCGATACAAAAATGGACAGGTTAACAAGAAGAACCTTGGGGTTGGGGATTTAGCTCAGTGGTAGAGTGCTTGCCTAGCAAGCGCAAGGCCCTAGGTTCGGTCCCCAGCTCCGAAAAATAGAAAAGAAAAAAAAAAAGAAAAAACCAAGAAGAACCTTAAAGGAGAACTGATTACACCATTAATTCAATAGTCTGCTAAAATCGTCAAGCTCTTCAGCTTTAAGTCCCATTTAGGGAGATGCTTTGCCTACGGTGGTCAGCATTTGCTGCATGCTGGACTACAGTGGCGAGGTGTCACTTCCTGTGTGTCTTTATCAGGTAGGGATCACTGCATGCGTGCCTATAGGGGCTGTACGTACCCAGAGCGACTAAGTATTACTATACATGTGTCTATACATGGTGACATGTCACTACATATTCTCCAGAGTGCCGTGAAATAGTTCTGAAAGGTTTATTGTTTCCAAAATGGGAATTAAAGCCACACATAAAATGCCCCGATTACAGGTAAACAAGATAATAAATGAAAGCATGACCAACTAAAACAGGCCCACTGTACATTACGTAAGCATATGAATTAGAAAATGTTAGTGAGTTTTAGACATTTTTATTAGGTGAAAATGATCTCATTCTTGAGTTTCAAAGATCTTTAAAAACATTATACAATGAGCCTGTATAAATAGTGTCGCAAAAGGTAAGGCAAAGTAGTTGGTATTCTGAGTAATCTTGCCGTTAACCAGAAACATAATAAATGTATTGGACATTTATGCACAGTAATTTCCTGAGGATTTCTTTAGCCCTTTCCCCGTGCCCAACACGATTGGAAATAATAACAAAGGCAAAACATTACTTTTCTGTAGCACCTTAAAAATTCAAACAGTGTCCGTTGGTGGGCGGAGTCTTTGGCCAGCTGGCCTCTGTGTAGAAGGGAAATGTGTGTGAAACATATGTAGCAAGTCGGACGGCCCTACTTACTAGGTTTGGGACAGAAATGCAGCTTTTTGGTCAGCATTGAGGCAAAGCAGGGAACCTGCTTCTTGCCAATTGCACCTGGGTCTTTGCAGAAATCCACACGGCGCTGAGAGACCTTCCTGTTCACCAGCGTGAGCAGCTCGGTGAACTCCAGGGAACTGCCGTGCCTGGCCAGCATCTCGCACAAATCCTGAATGTACCAGGAGCCGTTCACAGTCTCTCGGTGAGAGTAATACCCTAAAACAAGAGCAGGGAGGTGCTTCAAGGTCACGGAAAGACACTTACGATAAAGCCAGTTACAGAAATGAAAGCTCCCAAAAGCCCTTGGAGAGAATAAGACACACTGCTCATCATGTGGCTACGATTTCTCTCCACTGCTTAATCTAATGTCGGAAAACATAGTAATCCTATGGTCTTATACACAAAAGATTACTGAAAGAATCTTTTGATGACAGAAGCCATCAAGGAAAGGGTGTGGCAAGCGAGTGAGCTCACTGGAGACAGCCCACTGTTTCCATGGCTACAGTGGGTGCACTCTGGAGAGGCAGAGCCCAGAGACTTCATCCCAGGATGCTTCTCCCGGCCGACATGCCTCTCCTGCCACTATCACATAGCCTAATGACTCCCGGGCATCGGCCCACCCTATTGGGCAATTTTCCTGCACATCAACGTGAAGATGAACTTCCATGAATTAATGCTGTTGAGATGAATGAATGACTTTATAGCATTCCTGATTTGGTTCAACACCCACCCCAGTGCGTTGCTAGCAGCATGACCCCAATCACCAACGCCATACCCCTTTTTGCTGCCTCAGTTTACCCTGAGAAGCCAAAGAAGGCTTTTGGCAGAAATTTTCTCTGCTCTCCAAAAAAGCAAACTAGACCAAAATAATACCCAGTAAATTTGAGGTCAGAGATTAAACAAAACTCTTTAGTTTGAAAGCAGAGAATTTAGCAGAACTTTTTTTCCTTTCAGCAAGGCTTTCCACAGATATATCAGAGTGGTGTTGCCGAGTGACCAAACGCCATCAAGCTGCTAACAGCCACGACAACTCTACAGCTGTTAGTCTGTAAGGTATCTCCCATTTCACTTATCGATCAGAAAGGATTTCTTCACCGTGATTAGGTCTGTGGCTTTTTAACATTACGCAGGGATTTAATTGCGAAAAACCACTCCAATTCAAAGGTGACACAGGCTTCAGTACAGGTCGCCAGCTTCAAGGCTTCAGTCAGCAGCATCTGCTGGCTCACCTTCTGCAACAGAGTAACACATGAGGAAGTCCGCCCCCGCAGGCAGAGTGTACACCGAGGCAGCATCCACCTGGGTCACGTTGTCGTCCAGCTTGTCTGTCTGATGATCCACCACGTCCAGAGGAACCACGGGCACGTCATGCTGACTGCCCCGACAGGCCTACAAAAGAGAGAGGAAAGAACGCGTTCTCTGCCCGCCATCTTGTTCCCAATGCTTAAATGCAGCGGGAACATATAACTCAGCACACCTCCCATTAGTAACCCACACAGGCAGTTTGAAAATGACGCAATCAGGGTTGGGGATTTATCAGTGGTAGAGGCACTAGGAAGGGAAGGCCCTGGGCGTCCCCCAAAAAAAAAAAAAAAAAAAGAACCAAAAAAAAAAAAAAAAGAAAGAAAATGACGCAATCAGGCACTGAGTGACGTAAGCTGACCAAGCTATTTCCCGATAATGTTTCCTTTTAGACAATGTGGTTCCAACCCAGCCCGCAAATAAAAACCACAATATGCTGAATGGTATATATACCCTTCCTTTAAAGAACTATCTTCCTTGCCCGAATGCTTTTATTCAGTCAGGTAATTACTTCCAAATGACATCTGGACCGTCCAGTTGAGGTCACAATTTGCCAATAGTTGAAACAGCACTGACTTAAGAGGTCATCTCTCCATGTGCCTTTTGCCTTCTGTTTTTACTGTGTTTTAAAAATCATATTTAAAAAGTGTGTATCTACGTGTGTATCTGTGGATGTGTCTCTGCACATGTGAGTGCCGGTGCCCCAGGGTTCAGAAGAGGGGGCTGGGTCCTTGGAGAAGGAACTGGAACTCAGCTCCTCATATGTTCCTTTCTTCACTGAGCCACGCCTCCAGCCCTGAGCGCTCCCCCTTCCTCTTGCCCCCTCCCCCTCTCCCTTCCCCTCTCTCTCCAGTCTCTGTTTCCACTTCAAAGTGAGTTCTAAATTTCTATCTATTCCTTTCTATCCAGAAGCTGGCATCGCAGGTTTTTGTTTGCTCATCCAGTGCCCTGCCACTGAGCTATGTTCTGCTCCTCAGTGTTACAGGCTAAACCGTGAGTGTTCCAGGCTAAACCGTGCTCCCGCCTCAAATTTACATAGTGAAGCCTCTACTAGCAGACTGCCCCTGCTCCAAACACTTGTTTTCTTCTTTCTGAAACTATCTGGAAGCTTGGAGACGTGTAAAGGGTGAGGCAGGTGAAGATGAGCCTGCTTCCCCCAACAGCATCTCCAGGGCTTGCATGCTCCCACAGACGGAAGCCCAGCGTAGCCAGGCGGGCCTTCCAGGGTCCTGAGCAATCAACGGCTTCCCTTCCTGTGGCCCCTCCTCCAAACCCCGCCCAGCCACACAGCAGCCCGGCAGTGCCTATCTGTCAGACCAAATGTTAATCAAAACACTTTTTTTTGGATTTTCACGACAAGGTGGCACTGGCTGGTCTAGACTCTGTGGACCAGGCTCGCTGGCCTCGAACTCCCAAGTGTGGGGATTATATGCTCCATGCCCTGCCCAGCTCAAAACATGATAAGGAAACGCAAACAACTCAAAGTACAACTCTATTTGACCAGGATCCCAAAAGGGCCTTTCTAATTGTTGGAGAAACCTATTTTAGAAATTAACTTTTTAACCTTTTTAAATCAACGCTGAGTTTTACAGCTGAGGTGGTGAGATCGGTCTTACCTGGATGATAAATATCTTGGGTTTTCCAACCAGGCTCTGACACTTGTCTCCTTTGAACAAGCCAGTCAAGGTCTGAATTTCAATTTTGGCGTCGTATGCGTAAATGTGGTTGCCTTCCCCGTGGCTCAGGAAGACACACAGGAAGCAATCGGCATCTACGTGGCTGGAAGTCGACACTATGGATATCCCAAAATGCACAGAGAGTGAAAAAGAAGAGTTTGTTATCCACATGTGGATACCTTGACATTAGAGGTACTAGGACAAAAATACACTTACAGAATGGCAGGAGAGGGGCCTGCTTCAAAAAGTACAAACTTCCTGTAATAACACACACCTTTATCTTTTCTTCCTCTTTAATACTGGGTCTCGTTCTGTTGTCAGGCTGGTCCTAAAGTATTTCTTTGCCCTAAACTCTTTCTAATGTTGGTTGTTTGAGACAGGGGCTGACACGGTTGCCTATGAAGAAGGCTGACTTGGTGTGTCCTACCCATGGCTGGCTTAAAAAACAATCGTTAAAGTTTAAAGCAATTTCATTAAAAATATTAGCTTTTCTCAAGTACAGAAAAATGGAGAGAAAAACAGGGAAGCTCCTTTAAGATCCAAGTTACTTAAAGATACAAGAACAAAAACATCATAGACCAACATAACATCCCCAAGACTATGGATACAGAAATTCTCAGTAAAATTCTTGCAAGCAGAACTCAACAATACATTAAAAAGCCATGCACCATGGCCAAGCTAGCTTAACTGCAGGATTATAATGTGACCCATCATATGCAAATCAGTGACTATAATACAGGAAATAAACAGACTCGAACATGGAAGTACGTTATCATCAAAAAGACGCTGACAAAGTTCAGTATCTCCTGAAGGAACCAGGACCAGAAGGAGCACAGTTCAACACCACACACACAGGCTGCACACCACTGACCTACAGCAACTCTACAGGAACAGGAGAAGCAAAACAGTTCCTCGAAAGACAGAAGCCCCTCCATTTTTACTCAATGTGCTGCTTTAACCGTTAGCTAGCGCAGTGTGGCAAGAGGAAGAAATAAAAGATACAAACGGGAAAGGCAGAAGTAAATTATCCCTGTTTGTCGATGGCACGACCCTATACTTAAAGACACTAACGGCTGGAGAGACGGCTCAGCGCTAAGAGCGCAGGTCGCTCTTGGTTCAGTTCCCAGCACCCACGTGGCAGCTCGCAACCACCTATGGCTTCAGGCTTTGATGCTGTTTGCCCTCTGAAGGCACCAAGCTTGCATACATGCAGACAAAGCGCTCAGACACAAAGCGGTTAAAAAATAAAGATAAGAAACTAAATACTAAATACTCCAACAAAAAAATTCAGATCTGATTAACATTTTCAGCTAAACAGCGGGATACAAAAATCAGAATCTTTCTTTCTTTCTTTTTAGTCTGTCTGTCTGTCTTCCTTCCTTCCTTTCTTCCTTTCTTTCTCTTTTATATGAGTACACTGTAGCTGTCTTCAGAAGAGGGCATCAGATCCCATTATAGATGGTTGTGAGCCACCGTGTGGTTGCTGGGAATTGAACTCAGGACCTCAGGAAGAGCAGTCAGTGCTCTTAACCACTGAGCCATCTGTCCAGCCCCCCAGTATCTCTCTTATATGCTATCCACTGAGAAAGAAAGCAGGGACAGAATCCTATTTGCAATAGCATTAGAAAAAGAAACAAACAGGAATAAACTAAGGCGGTGAAAGACCTCCAGCTCATGGGTTGACAATATGGAGAAAATGGCTACCGTGCAAAAGCTATCTCTGGGCTCTCATGACAATTCTTCACAGAATTAGAAAACACCCTGAGGTGGAGGCTGAGGCAGGAGGGACCCCTAATAGCCAAGGCAATCCTTAGCAAACAGAACGAAGCGGGCATCATCGATCACCACACTGATTTCACGTTATGGTGCAGGAGGGAGTAACAAAACCAAGGAGGAGCCAGCACACACATCGGCCAATGGATCGTGGGCCAGGTCTAAACCCACACAGCTCCAGACACCTAAGTTTTGGCAAAGGCATCAAAGCATACATGAGAGAAAGGAAAAAAGACAATCTCTTTAACAAACTGTGCAGGGGGGTAAACTGGACATGCACTGGAGAAGCGACTTTAAGAAGACCTAAGAGGACTATAAACATTTTCGAAATCCAGCACAGGCAGAATGCTGAGGTGATTGACAGGTAAAGGTGCTTGTGGCCAAGGCTGAGGGAGTCGCAGAATCCACACGGTGGAAAAAGACTCCCTCCCGAGGCTGGCCCCTGACATCCATATGGGTACTGTGGTATACGTACAGGCTCACAACCCATACAGGCAGACACAAAATACTACATGAGTAAGAAAAAGGAAAGAGGTAGGCAAAGCCTTTCTGAAAAGGACTCCAATCGCTCAGGAAATACTTCCAAGGACTACCAGATGGGATCCCATGAAAAACTAAATGAACTTCACAGTGAAAGAAACAATTTCTGGAGTGAGGAGATAGCGTACAGAGTGGAAAGAAATCTTTTTTCCACCATACATCTGAAGAAATTAGGTTAGTATCTAGACTACAAGAAGAATGATGGGGGAGGGGGAGACCTACTAGAAAGCCGAATAATCCAATCAGAAAATAATAAATGAGACACAGGGGTGGTTCTCCAAGTATGAAGTGCCAAGCCAGATGGTACTTTAATCTCTGAAGTGTCAGAGAGCTCTGAGAGTTCAAGGCCAGCCTGGTCTACACAAAGAGTTCCAGGACAGCAAACCCTGTCTTGAAGAGAAAGAAAAACTCAAACTGTGAAATACCAAACGTCTGTAGCGAGGCGACAGAATGTTCATCATCAGTTTCAGCCATCAGAGAAACACAAGTCAGAAACACCTCGAGATCTCTTCCTCTCAGTCAGAATGACTCTCGCTAAAACAAACAACAAAAAACCTGATAGCAGCAAAAAAACCAGTGCTGGTGGACAGTGGGCAGCTGAAGTGGGAATTGGGCTGGAAAGGGCGGGAAGTGAGCAGCTGATGTGGGCTGTGGGCTGAGGTGGAGGGGAAGTGGACTGGGGAGGTGTCCTTGTGCGGTGCTGGATAGAGTGTAAGCAGCCACAGGCCCGTGGAAATCAACCCAGAGCTTCCTCAGAAAACAAAGCACATTTCCCAGCTGTACCACTCCTGGGAACACACCCAAGGGGATCAGGTCCGCTCACGGAGAAGCCTGCTCCTCCATGTTTAGTGCAGCACCACTCACAACAGACAAACCACAGGATCAGTTGTCCTCCAACTCACAGCAAGTAGAGAAACGTGGTACAGCCACACAGTGGAGTTTTACTCAGCCATAAAGAACAAAATACATCGAAAAATGCTCAGAACCAGAGACCCATCCCCCCTAAGCAAAACAGAAAGAGAAGATTCACATTCTCTCCCTGAAAGTGCAACCTTCGGCTTCACACGGTTCTCTCACCCGTCATACGCATGGGCCGTGAACATAGATGGCGCTGGACTATCAGGGAAGAGGAGGGCGACCAGTCGGAAGGGAGGTGAGGGAATATAAGGTCAATACGGACAGAAATGCACGATGTGCTTGGAACATGAATGCCACTGTGAAACCTGTTTTACATGGTGACAATTTGGTAATTTCAAAATCTGTTCAAGCCCCACATGGCTTTGGTCAGACAATAAAAGTTTCTTTGAATGAGCAGACTTCTCTACAACAGACTGAAACCTAGAAGCAACCACTCAGCAGCTGCCTCTGTGGCTGTTCCCCGTGTCCTACCTAACTCTCAGAGCTTCCGGGAGAGTTGAGACCCCATGTCCTTCAAAGCTTAGGAGCAAAGCAGAAAACCTAGGAAGCAGCCAGTTCCAACTGGAACTATTTTCACTCTAACTAAAGGAAGGCGCTGGAGAAAGCACCATGCCAATAGCCGTAGTCACAACCGGTTGGCAAAAGATTTGAAGGCTCGAGGCCCGCGTGAGGACTGACTCTAGCTGCACCGTCCTTAGAATACCTTCTGCACAGTAATGCAGCAGTTACAGGCACAGGTAATCAGACCTAGTGATAGCATCGAGTACCCGATCCCACCTCAGCGAGCACGGCCACCTACCCTCGTGAATCTTGAGCAGCAGTTCTTCTGCCCGGAGGTCGTTAAAGCATTTCACTTCAAATCCTAGCTCTGAGAACCTGGTGACACATGAACTCGGAATTAGCTTGTGAGTAATTCCAGGCCATCCAAGTCCCTTACTTCCTTGAGTACTCACTTCCATGCCTATTTTTTACAACCAGGGAAAACAACCAGGGCAATTCCCTCGATCGCCTGCCCCATGAAAGCGCTTAGCGGTGACAAGAGCCGATGCACTGACGATTACTACCACCTACTGCACAGATGTTAGCAACAGGGAAAGCCTGGTGGCTCGTTTGTGGGGCCTCATGCATGCTAAGCACATGCCGGGTCCCCAAGAGGCTCCCGATCTGTCATCAGGGCTCAGTGACGATTAGCTCTCACTTAAGTGTATGACAGGGGAAACTACCTCCGAGTCAGGTTGTCCCTGTCTGCGTTGGTGCCCCGCCTCTCTGGGAGTGCCAGGTGCCAGAAGAACCTCTCGTGATTGAAGATTAGGGCAGTTCCTCTCCTCTTGTGGTCCATCTTGTACTGCTCGGCTGGATCCAACACCTCCCTACTAATTAATGAACAGTAAACAATCACACCCGGCCCTTTGACCCTGACATTCTCCACTGGCTTAATGAAGTTCCTGGTATTGTGGGGACCCCTACCCACCCATGAAAGAATATCTGTTGCTACTTTGTAACTAATTTTGCTACTGTTATGAACTGTAATACAAATATCTGTGGTTTCCAAAGGCCTTAGGTGACCCCTGTGAAAGTCGCTTGACCCCACAGGGGTCATGACCCGCAGGGTGAGAACTATTACTCTAACCACACTACATCTCGGCTCCCTAAAGGCTACACATCACGGAACCTAACAACTGCATCCCTGCGTTTATTCCCGTAAGACAGTTGTGACCAAGAAAGAGGAAAGGCTTTTAAAAAGACAAGAGTATCTTTACCTTCTGTAGAAGCCATCTGTCTCCGTCATGTTTTACTTTCACCTATCAGGAAAACAAAGTTGTTGTCTGTTAATTTCATTTTCTTTCATTTTACAAGATTTTATTATGTAAGCCTGGATGGCCTCTAACTCACAGAAATGGCCTGCTTGGGTCTCCTGAGGGCTGAGATTATAGGTGCGTGCCACCACACCTTCCTCATTCGGTTTACTTTCAACAGAAGTGCAGCATAGGTGCTCCGCCCCTCAGGGACCCCGCCCCCCTGCAGTCGCTAAGACTCCTGCAGATGAAGAGAGGAAGGGACAAAGGTATGAAGGGACGAAGGGACGCTATCCAGTGAGTAAATCAGCTACAGTAATTAATACACTGCTCCTCTGGCCTTCAAAACAACAAACAATAAGTAGAAAAGGAGAGAACCTTACTTAAACAATTCTGTGGTTAGAGTTTGAAGGAAATGCTTTGGTGTGTAGAGCAGAGCTGAGTCACACAGGGGAACCGAGTCCACTCTGTGGTTGACAGTGTTTCCACGGAATACACTTAACTGGAAGAGAGGAGGCTTCATTGCAAAGGCCTAGATCTTGGTTTTCTCATCACCTATGTCCAGTGAAAGCGGGGTTAAGGGACCTCTGTACTCACTACTGATGACACCTCACAAGCCTCTGAGGAAGCCTTCCTCTCGTCCTTCCCTGCTCTGGAGAGTGCTATGTGACGGACCTCTCTATGCTGATCCAATTGCTCACAATGCAGTGTGTTGGTCACTGGCCACCCGCAGCTGCCGAGCACCGGAGAGGCGGCAAGCACAACGGAGAAGCTCACATCATCACCTCACTGTGTTGTTCAGGGGGGCGGCCCAGTCATGGGATCAATGCATTGCTCATCCTGGCTCTGCACCCAGAGTAACTCAGGCCCAGCTTCCAATGGCGTTGAGTGTAAAGAGGCTCACCCAGCCAATGGCATCCGTAATTGGCTCAATAATCTGCTTTCCTTTGGTTGGTTAGCAGATTCAAGGGAGGCCAGAGTTACGAACAGAAAAGGAAAGTTAACAGGACACAACTTTTGTGAGGGTCTTTGAGGCAGAATTGGTTGTTTTCCCCTCTGTCCTCAGACAGTCTCCCCTGGCATCTGAATGTCCCAACCTCATGTCAATAAAACAAATGACCATGGTGAGGGTGAGCGGGGAGGTGGCTCGGTCCTATGAGTTTACCCAGGCAGCACCATTTCTCAACAGAGTCCAGTAGGGCATTTCCCTGTCCAGTAGGTGCTAAGTAGGTTTCCTCCATCTGCCTCAGAGCTCCCGGTGACTGTTAGGAAGGCCGACTGCTGGGTCTTGGTAGCAACTGAGACCTTACAGAGCCAGAATCCAGGAAGGGACAGCCAACCTGCCTTTGTACCGAGGCACCAGAGAGCTGCTGGGGCAAAAATGCCAACCGCAACTCGCCACGTCCCTTGAAAGCCTTGAAAACCAACTCTGCTCTTCCCATCCAATGAGAAGCTTCGGTGTGGGTTGTCTCCCGCACCTCCCTCATGGCAGTCAGGGTCTACAGACTTAGCCCAGAGTTGCTGCTCACGAAGACCCATTAAAAATAGCATCCAGTTCAAGGCTGTCAAATCCACACCCTCTGTAAGAGTTTGCTTAGTGTAAAGTTGGGGTTTGTTAATAAAGTTTTAACATACATTTGTGTGTGTGTGGGCGAGGGGGCACATGAGGGGGTGCGAGCTGCCTTTACCTGCTAAGCCATCTTGCCAGCAGCGAACAGTTGTAATATACACTTAAGTACAGGCGTTAGGAGAGGGAGGAGGCATGCTTAGGAAAATTACAACAGATACCCAAGATACCTGTCTTGGTTGGGGCTTTTACTGATGTAATGAAACACCATGACCAAAAGGGAGCTGGGGAGGAAAGGGTTGATTTGGGTTATACTTTGAATTTGGATTATATATTTCAGCATCAAAGAAAGCTAGGACAAGAACAGAGCAGAAACCTGGAGGCAGGAGCTGCTGCAGAGGCCATGGGGGGATACTGTTTACTGGCTTGCTTGGCCTGTTTTCTTAAAGAACCCCAGACCACAGGAGCCCAGTGATGGCACCCACCACCATGGGCCAGGCCCTCGCACACTGATCACTAATTAAGAAAGTGCTCTACAGGCTTGTCCACAGCCTGATCTGACAGAGACAGTTCCCTAATTGAGGTTCCTTCTGCCCAGATGACTTTAGTTTGTGTCAAGTTGACATAAAACTACCCAGCACAAGGGGGCAGGCTTCTCCAGAGAGTCTCCCCTTGGCAGGGGTTTAGAGCAGTGTGCCCCAGGCTGGCTTCAAATTTATATTCCTTTTGCCTCAGCCTTCAGAGACTGGGTTATAGCAAAGCACATAGCAAAGCATTTCCCCAAGACGCGTTCTATGTTATCTACCTTGGAACCGGAGGTCGACCTTGAACCGGAGATTTCCCGACCTTAGCCTCTTTTGCAGCTGGGATTAAGATACAGTGATGGTTTGTACATGATTGGCCCAGGGAGTGGCACTATTAGAAGGTGTGGCCCAGTTGGAGTAGGTGTGTCGCTGTGGGTGTGGGGTATAAGACCCTCATCCTAGCTGCCTGGAAGTCAGTCTTCTCCTAGCAGCCTTCAGATGAAGATGTAGAACTCTCAGCTCTGCCTGCACCATGCCTGCCTGGATGCTGCCATGCTCCCACCTCGGTGATACTGGACTGAACCTCTGAACCTGGAAGCCAGCCCTAATTAAATGTTGTCCTTTATAAGAGTCGCCTTGGTCATGGTGTCTGTTCACAGCAGTAAAACCCTAAGACAGACACCCTATATGAGATTTAGTTATTAAAAATGTATACAGTGCCGGCCATGTCTCACTTCTCCTTTTCTGTCACACCCTAGAGTAAACACTGCCTCCAAGTTCCTTGGTTTAATTTGTGTAACAGCACTCACTTCTTTTTCTCTTTATGGTAATTTCCAGATAAAGGTATCAGCCACGGTACTGATTGGTGGCACCGTAGATACTCTATCTTACTACTTCCAAAGCTCAAGAACGCAGAACATGGGCCAGGCCTGCCTAAGGTCAGCCCTGAGAAATTGGAACTGAAAGCCTGGAGCTGGTGGATCACAGCGTCTGTACTACCCGTCACCAGGCCTTCCACCGGAGCTTTCCAAACTAGCTCTCACGAGAATCTACCCACATTCCCTGTCAACCATCTATTTAATAACCTGTAAGAAATAACTCACCTCCCTAGAACATACACTGGAAAGGGCATGGTGTAGAAGGGGGCAGGGAAGAAAAGGAAAAGACAAAAAGGGGAGGGGGCCGGTCCTCCCCGCCCCCCCACTTGACTTCCCACACCTCACCATTCATCCCTAAACTGGAGATGGCCACTAGACCCTGTGTGTCGCTTCCTGCAGGACCATGGGGACTTTCACAGTTTTCCTCCGTTATTAGGACAGAAGCTCTGAAATGAAGGCAGTCTCTGACCTTAAAGACTATTCAGGCTTGAAGTTTCTAACCTTAACCAGGGCCGATTTTGCTAGGCAACAGGAAGCCTGTTCTGAAGCAAGAACTACCAGTTTATCACTGTATAGAGAAAAGTTATTTGGGACTAACCTGTGGACAGCAACAAGTTCTGACTGCAGAAGGCGCTGTGACGGAGGTGCCTGCCCAGGTCTGGCCTTGGTCTGGCCTTGGTTAGGGGTCTTGAGCTGGGCTCCTGCAGGCCTGTGCCCCGAGCTCTGGTCTGCCACTTCTCCCCACTTTTCAGGCTGACGCGAGCAACAAAAACAGGATTCAACTTGCAGAGCCAAGTTCTCTACCACTCAGCGCAAGCACCGCCCTTTAAAGTTTAAACAGCCCGGATGCGGAGGACAAAAGCGCTCGGTGGGGTTAGCTTGGGTAAATACCACGGCTACGTCGTCAGCACCGTAAGCCCACAACTTCTGCCAGTCCCAGCAGTCCTGGCAGTCCCAGGAGACTGCCCACCCTGCTCCGTCCCGCGCCCCAGGCTCGCACCTGTGCCCCGCACTTACCTGCCCACGAGCTCCGGGTGTCCGCGCTCGCCCTGAGGCCTCCGCTCTCCAGGTCCCGTTTCCTGCTAGCCCCACCCCGCCTCCTGACCCGCCCCAGGATCCGCCTCTGCCTCCCCCGGCAGCAGGGCCCTTTGTCACCCAGGCAACGCCAGGACGCCACTGTGGCTTCCTCAAGCACAGCAGCATAGGCTGTGTGTATGTGTGAGCACTGCCGGAGGGGAGCACTCAAGTATCGCCGTCCCTGAAAGACATTCGCTCTGAGCCACTTCATCTAGTGCTCAGTTTAGTGTAGAGAGCTTACTCTACAGTCCGTTACTTTAGCGGGTTTATTTCTCATGTTTTTTCCCCACCCTCCTCTCTCCTCCCTCCTTCCTTTCCTGAGTCTCCTGTAGCTGAGGTCATGACCTTGATCCTCCTGCCTCCACACTCAGTGCTGTGATAACTGTCTTGTGCTACCACACCCTGGACTCTTGCACACCAGCCAAGCGCTCTACCAATTCCTGGATGTTTAGGTCTGACTTACAAAAGTAGAGGTAACTTGGCAGTACATACAGAAATTCCAAGAACAATGATGACCTGTAGGTGATGATCTGTAGGTGATGGTGACCATGGCTTTCCCTGTGTCATATTGTGCCTACTGTGCGCCACCTTGTCATTTAAAAATTAAGCAACTACAGATGATAGAAAACATGTTAAGGTTTTACCAGTTAGCTGAAGTTTCTTTTATTATAATATTTAATTATGTGTGTATGTGTAGGAAGTGTGTGTGTGCATGTGTGAATATAAGGGAGAGTTCTTTAACAGGACAGGGCGGGCTCACACATGTATAGTCTCATGGCTGCTGACGGCAGGCTTTGGGCATCTACAGATATCTTTGCAGACCCTTCTGTCCTTCTCTAGTCTCAAAGTCACCATTTCCATTAAAACAAAATAGTGAAAAGTCTTTCGGATGACAGTCTACTGCGTCTTGCTAGTTTACCGAATAAACCTTTTTCCTTGCCCTGAAAACCTGTCTGAAATTCATTGGGCCCCTTTTCATGGCAAGTAAAGAGGGTTGGGCTTGGTAATACTCAGTTGTCTTAATAATAATTTTCTGTCATTACAACATGGCATATCAAGCTCTTCCTCCAGTGGTGGCGGTGACAAGAGCTAACTAACCCTCACTCAGACCGACTCAGAACCGAGCTTTTCAGGGGGAAGCTCGGGAAAAATAGGTGAGTTGTACTCCCTTGTTCAGTGAAAGCAGGTGTGGCCGATTTTTATTTATTTATTGTTTATTTATGTCTCATCATTCCCAGCCCAGCTGCTTGCACCTAGCAGAGTGATAGTGTCACTCATCTCAACCTCTGTTCTCAGGACCCTCCTGGTCTGAATGGCTTGTCTGACTCTCGAGACCGCCTTGGCTTTGGATATGACTGTCATCATTCATCTGAGTCCTATATTTCACTCTATGGAGCAGGACCCCGGCTGGCCAGCCTTCCACTTATTTGAAAGGAGCAGATAAAAGGGTTGTTTCTCGCTACATACCTTCGCATCTCAAGACATTGCATTACTTTTTCACCCTTTGATACGTGATCTTCCTATATAACTCACACTGGCCTTGAACTTGTGATTGTCCTGCCTCAGCTTCCAAGTACTAGGACTAAAGATAGGCACAATCACACCTGCCCATACTATTGTTTTACTTAAACACACACACACACACACACACATCACACAAATATACACCCCACACACCACCACCACGCACACATGCATACATATACACACACACATATACCTACACATACCACACACATATACAAACACTCACCTGTGAATGTATTTGCACACATGTTTACATGTGTCCATAGAATCCATGCACACACATACACACACTACACACATACACACACACACATAAAAACCCATATACCACACACACACATACACCTACACACACCACACATACACATACACACAAACATACATGCATGTACACCCCCACACACCATCCACCACACACACATGCATACAAACACACACCATATACGTGTATTTGTGCACACGTCTACCCGTGTCCATAGAACCCTGGCGAGCAGGGTCCTGAGCAGGAGTTAGAGGTGGCTGTGAGCTGCCTCACCAAAGCCTCTGAAAGAGCAGCAGGCTCTTTAACGTCTGAGCCATCACTCCAGACTCCATTGCTTTTACAGTCTACATAATTAAAGGGATTTCATTGTTTTGTGATTTTAATTTTAATTATTTATTTTGAGGTAGGGTCTCCCTTTGTAGCCCCATCTGGCCTCCAATCCATTATCCTGCCTCAGCCTCCAGAGTGCTGGAGGTATAGAGTGCATATCTAACTGTAATTCCGGATTCTGAGGTGGCATTTCATCTAACTTAACATTCAATACATTTTGTAGGGGTCGCAGCCCATTCCTATAACAAATGCCTTAGATAAATCAACCTCAAAGAGAAAAACGTTTACAAAAGAAAGCTCAGCTTTAGAGGTGTCCGTCTCTGTGGTGGTTTGAATAGGCACGCCCCCACTCCCACCCCTACCCCTACCCCTATTTGAAAGCTTAGCCCAAGGGAGCAGCTCCACTGGGAGGTGTGGCCTTGTGGAAGTAGGTGTGGCTTTGTCGGAAGAAGAGTTGTTACCCTGGGAGCTTAGAGGTCTCAGGTGCTCAAGTTACAACCAGTACAACCAGTGTGACACAAAGCCTCCTTTGCTTCCTGCAGATCAAGATACAGAAGTCTCCTCCCTTTCCAGAACCACATCTGCCTGCAGGCTGCCAAGCTTCCTGCCTGGACAATAATGGACTAAACCTTTGACGACTGTAAGGCAGCCCCAACTAAATGCATTCTTTATAACAGTTGCTGTGATAGCTGGGTGTGGTAGCCCACGTCTTTAATCCCAGCAGAGGCAGGCAGATCTTTGTGAGTTCAAGGCCAGCTTGGTTTACAAAGCAAGCCCAGGATAGCTGGAGAAACCCAGAGAAACCCTGTTTTGAAAAACATACGAACAAGAAAAGAGTTGCTGTGGTCATGTGTCTCTTCACAGCAATAGAACCCAAACTAAGTCAATTGGGTGGCCCATTGCTCTGGGGACTGAGGCAAAACAGCCCGGCCCGGCATGAGCATGTAACAGAGGAGACTGCTCACCTCATAGCAAGCAAAAGGCAGACAGGGTGGGAGAGTAGCCCTAGTGTCCTCTTCAAGTCCATGATCTTTGATAATGGCCTGGATTGGGGGCCAAAGCCCTCAGTACCTTTGGGGACATTACAGATCCAAAGCAGAGGCAGGCCTGGGGTATAGTGCTAAAGGCTTCAGAGTGACTCACTTCCCCCAGTTCTAGCCCCACCCTCTAAAGATTCCGCAACCGCAAACAGCACCACCAGCTGCTGACCAAGAGCTCAAAGAGTAGTCTGTGTTATCCATCCAAGCTGCAGCAACGTATTTACGAGAAAGACAGATGCAGCATTTTAGACTTTGAAAGCAAGCACTCTCAACAGTAAGCCGCTGAGGTCCACCTCCTTGAATCTGGCACACTCCTGCCAGACAGTCACTAGTTGGAACCCTAGCAAGCTCCCTCCCCTGTGATTGGAAGGAAGAAGACAAAAAAAAGCAAAACCAGTAAGCCACACCAGATATAACAGAGACCAAAAGTTGGCTGACAGCATGGACTGGCTACATGTCTCTTTTATGGAATTTACTATTTCAAAGGCTTAGCTTGTCACCTATGCTACGAATGAAACACAGGGGATATATTCTAAATAATTTGAAAATCATACTTTAATCAATTTTCAGTGTTAACTCTGCCAACCCTTTAATTTGTTTTCCTTATAGAAATCACATAAATGCAAAATTTCTAGGATTCTGACTCATCTGGGACAGTTGGATCCAGCCTGTCCCCCACATGCTGGTACTGTTAACTGTCGAAGGTGGTGTCTTGTCCTCTGCCCCTCCCTGTCTCTCCCCTGAGCCCCCTCTCTACCTTAGTCTTCTCATCAGGGCCAGTCCCAGTGGGCCGTGAGCAGGGATAAAAATCCCTTCCTCCTTTGATTGTTCTCAGAACTCTGTCACAGGGAGGGAAACCTGAGGGGCAATGAAGTAAAGTTGTCAACAAGGTTCTGAAAGACGCTGCAGATATGAAATAAAGAAATCTAGAGGCTGGAGAGATGGCTCAGTGGTTAAGAGCACTGGATAATCTAGAAGATCCCAAGTTCAATTCCCAACACCCGTGTTACCACTCACCATCAGCTCTAGCTCCAGTTCCAGGGACTCTGCTGTCCTCTTCTGTCCTCTGCAGACTCCGGGCACACACATGGTGTGGACAGCCACGGAGACCAAACACACATACACACACATGAATGAATGAATGAATGAATGAATGAATGAATGAATGAATTTTTAAAAAGAAAAGAAAGAAGTAGTCGAAAATCACTAAGAACAGAATCACGTAGCTAGCACACGAAAGTGAGGCTGACTTTTACATCTCACACTCGGCACAAATGCCTGAGGTACCTATGTAACATGCCAAAGCACACCTGGCCACCGGGTTCTCCCATCATCCTCTAGTCCCTACCTGTTACAGAGAATGGCTGGCATACCCCAAACCCTAGCCTAAACTTCTCTAGCCCAGGGGCTGGACTGCGTTTCCCTATATAATCCAGCCAGTTTGGCTACCTGGCCCTTTCACCTACCCTCGACTCTTCTGGGTGTCCCCTCTCCTGCTTCTCCCTTGGCCTGACTGGGAGTTAGGTTTACTCTGGACTGTCCCACAGATATCTACAATAACCCTCCTCCTCCCCACACCTTGGCACCGTCCTGTCCCTCCTTTTTGTTCATTTCAGTCACTGATAGAGGTTTATTGTATCTATTACTTCCAAATTTTTATTGAAAACAAATGTTCAGATTTACTTTATGTGCAGCAGAGTCTGTACCACTTGCACTGCCTAGTGCTTACAGAGTCAGAGGGCTGTCCCCTGGACTGGAGTTTATAGATGCGTGTGGTGCTGGCAACAACCGGGGTCTCATCCGTCAGACCCTTCTGGGTCCCCTGCAGGGTTAGACCCCTGCTGAGCCCTGCGGATGCATGTGGAAGCCTTTTGTTCCTAACGGAGGAGCAGTCTGGCCTGGTACCACCTGGGCGACAGTCAGGTCAATTCTTCCGGTCTCTGGTCTTCCCAGTCTTTTGTCTTTGAGATTTAGGCTGGTCTTCCAGGATTTCTCCCTAGTTAATTCAGGGCACGTAGTAGTCGGTCTTTTGTTGCGAAGTCTCGAGCCAGGGTTTCCCACTGTGCTTCCCAGACCTTTTCTACCTGGTCAACTTGGGATATATAAGTGTGAATAAAGCTACAGGAGCCCCTTCCTTTTCTTGCTTAACAGGAATAACTGTGTGTGTGTGTGTGTGTGTGTGTGTGTGTGTGTGTGTGTGTGTCTGTGTGTGTGTGTTTCTTTAATCCCGCAGGCTTTCGCCCGATTCTCGGTGCCATGTCGGTGCTGGCATCGACACTCTGCAAGATTAGTGAGTGCTCCTAATTGCTGAGCCAATATATATATATATGTCTGTGTGTGTGTGTGTGTGTGTGTGTATGTATGTTATGTATGTAACTTTTGAACAATGTAATGCAGTATGTGTAGAAAGGTTGTGTGTGTGTGTGTGTGTGTGTGTGTGTGTGTGTTTTGCCTGTTTCATTCCCCTCTGGAAAGCATCAATTAAGGGTCCATGCATCTTTACCAGAGTCTAATTTGCTCACTCTTGTGCTTGTCTATTCTAGACGCGCATGTTATTAGGGTGGCTGCCTTCCTCTCACCTTCGAGTTGGATGCAGTGATTCATGGCCAGGAACACAGCCCTTTCCTCAGACTGCGCTTGCTTCTGCCCAGAGCCATCTGTCTGACTTACAGAGACTCTCACCTTTTCGTCTTTTCTGACACCCCGGGAGGCTTACCTTGTATTTCTAGCTATGTGTTACTCCAAAGATAAGCATAGCTTAGTGTCTGGGGTAGGGAAAACCAGCAGTCAGTGGCTAATATAGCTGAATACTCTGAGGCCATTAAAACATTTCCAGTAGTCAACATTTTAAGAGACTGCCATGGTTTTCTGGGATTGGTTTTCACACTTGTTATAACTTCTCGGAGTAAGTGAGAGATGCACAAAAGATGGTTCTTTCTACCTCACCTTTCGTATCTTCTTTGATTCTACCGTTAAAGACTTGAAAGCACTCTCAGAGATAATCAAGAAGAAAACATTATTACCAAGAATAGCTTTTATTAAGACCTCCATTAGAAAACGTCAGACTTTTAACAATACTCCGGAATAGAGGATGAGGAACGGGGAATAACCACGAACTCAGCAGCGTGTAGTGCATGGATTTGGCTCATTAAACCCGTCATTCCTAGAATTCATAGCAAAAGACGGCGTTTGCTACGAGTGGTGGGTGAAACAGGAGTGCTGTGTTTCTGGATACTGTGCACATCACAATACTCTCAGATGTCCTGGGTGGCCTCTGAGGAAAAGCATCAACCAGTGATTCCAACTGTACAAGAGACGCGCACTTGGAAACCTTGTGATTGTGAGAAACATTTATACCTGTCTTAGTGGGATCCAGAGAAACAACACGTTATGTATAATTAAAATGGAGAAATAATAGTTTCTCCTGGTGTAAAGGTACATTTGGAATTTCAAAATAAATAATAGTTCTAAGGAAAAGTTGTTCTATTTTTCAAAATAAGATAAGGCTGAAAAGTCCTTACGATGGATTTCACATTTGCTTTCACTTTTATTGTTAAGTACAACTACGAAACCAAGCCACACGGGCTCGGGGCTGTCTGTACAGACAGCAAGGCCCAGGAAGGCTTGCTCACCCCCAGTCTCGGGTATGCCTTCCCCTCTGCCTCTTCCTGGCCCCCACCCTTTTCACTTCGAGGTTTTACCATCAAGACACAGTCTGGTAAGGTCTCAAAGTGACCCGTCACAAAACCAAGGCAGCTTTAGGCTGTGAAAGCATCGGACCTTTGGCAAGAGTTGTCCTCCACTCTCGCCTGCTCACCCGCTGTCAGGGGCTTCTTTACAGATCTGTCTTTTCGTCATAACGACACCAACACGCAGCCCGCTGGCTGTCCAGGTACGGCTTGCAGCCTAAATGGATGACGCTGTCAAAGAGGAGTTCCACTGTCGTCTCGCATGCTGTAGAGTAAAGATGAGGTGTCAGGCATCACTCAGTTCCCAGCTCAGTCCCCTCCTCTATCACCTGCTAGAGCACACGGCCATGCACGGCAGCAGGCAAACAAACATACATGTATCAGGTCAAAGTCAGCCCAGCCCTCACACCTGCAGCACGCCCTGCAGATTCCATTTTAGTCTCATGCCTGTGCATGCGCTCGTGTGCCCGTGCCTGCACGTGCATCTGTGCCTGTGTGTGCGTGTGTGCGTGCGTGTGTATGTGCATGTGGTGTGCATGCTTGGTTTCGACTGTTCAGATCATTTTTTTGTAGACAAATCGTCATTATGAAACACAAATCAGGTCATCAGTGTTAGTTTCCTTTTGGCTGAAAGATGTAATCACAATGAAGATGTCTGACAACCATGGTGCCTTGGTGGCAGGGAGGAATCTGTTACTGCAGAGTGAGGCTGGACCCTCAGTCTGGGCTGGAGACAAAGGCACTGCTGCCAAGCACGAGGCCCTGAATTCAATCCCACGGTGAAGGAGAGAACCACCCCACACAAGCTATGTCCTCTGATCTCTGCACGTGTGATGTGGTATCACACACACACACACACACACACACACACACACACACACACACACACACAACACACAGAGACACACACACACACACATACACACCACAACACACACACACACACACACACACACACACACACACACACACACACAAATGTATTAAAAAATTAAAACAAGTAAAAAAGTTTTGGAAGCCTCAAGGCCTCACTACGACCAGGGGCTTGTAAGAATTGGTCACCTATTATTAAAGATGCTCATACTAAATGGAACCCATTCTCTCTCTTTGACCAATTCTAAAATTGGGCTTTGGGATGGATGCTTATGGGAATCAAAACCTACCAAAACTCCTGGTAGGTTTGTAAAATATTAAGCTATAAAAAGGTCATACTTACTTCTCCCATTCTAAGGAACTTCGGACATACTACAGAACTGAACCAAAAAATTGCTTCCAGCAGCCAAAATAGTTTTTTCAAATATTTACATTAAGGAAGAATCTTATTCTGAAACTCATCCTTTTTAAAGTTCTCCGAAAGGCTGTACCATTACACAGCACAACCGTCTGGAGAACATCCCTTGGCTATACTTCTGTGTCTTTTTTAGGTAAGAAAACAAGAAATCCATCCACCTGCGGCTCAGTTGGCTACTGTAGCCAAAAACATGCTCGTGGGTGTGAGCAGTGAACTCAGGCTCATCTGAGGCAGAGAGCGCCGTCCTGGACAGGTCTTCCTGGGTTTCAGGTCGGAGCTACAGCATGAGACTGTCTAGAGCAGTCAGTGGACAGCACAGGCTTCAGAGTGAGAGCGCCGACTCGAGACAAGTTCCTGCCCTCACTTTCCTTCTCTGACAGATACTGGGAGCCAGTCTAGCACTCGGGGTGTTTGTGGGCACAAAGAGAAGACATGACTACATTATCTAGAGAGTATTTTAAGGAAAGTGCATAAAAAATGTCAGTTGCCTTTCCTGGCTTAACTTTGCCACTAACCTTCTGACTTCAGTGTGCATTCTTTGCTTCATAGAGGAAGAGTCTTATAAATACTCAAGCTGAACAGTGACATATTTCCAGAGACTTCTGTTCAGGCTGATTGGCAGCTGGGACTCTAGTGGCTTGGCTTTTGTGAGTCAGCATCCGCTCTAGGGTGGGACTTTCAGTAGAACTGGTGCTCTATACCCATCATCCATGTCCCTATGAGATGCACCTGTAATTTACTGGCCCTGGATGGAGTCGTTACCACTGCCATTGCTCGTCATGCACCGTAACTGGGGTTACGGGACAAGGGAATCAGGCTGACAGCAGTCTAGGGCTTCTTCCTGGTCACTAACATTTGCAGTGCCGCAAGATGACAGCTTGCTGGGGAACTGTTGTCACTGGCTTTTCTGCTTGCCTATGGCCCTTTGTGTTAATGCCATCCACATGCCATGCAAGATGTGCCCACGGTGCACTGTGGTACACCTGTTATAAGTACAACCAACTACTTTCTGATCAGACTTAAAGCCTGCCACATACAAGGGATCTAATGCTTGGTATTTAAAATAAACGCCTGGGAAATTGCCCACATATGTCTGCTGCTGTTTGCGTCAGTCGTGGAGAAAGGATTATTTTTACAGTGAGTACTGCTTTCTGTTGGGTCTCATAACTGACCAAACACTGAGGATAAATATCTACGGTCATGGCAAAGAGACTCATTGCTCAGAAAAGAATCGGGTGTGTGTACACATGCATACACACACATTCACCTCTTCAAGGCTCAGGGAGTATTAAAACAAAGGAGGAAGAAAGAACAGAAAGAATATAAGAGCTAAAGAAGAGGCGGAGTGTGGGTAGAGAAGCCATGTCCTCTGGACATGACCTGATGTCATCATGGAGAGGCCCCTGTGGTGACCCACAGAATGCCTTGGCATTAGTCATGACCATAAATAAGAAAAACAATGTAGTGTTAGCCAGGGCTGAGGTAACAGGAGAGGGGCTGTTAATGTCCCTCCCTGAGGCTATAGCCACCTCTCCCACGTGCATCCAGCTGTTCTTGCTGCTAAGGATGTAAGTGTACCTCGTGGTGGTTTGAATATGCTTGGCCCAGGGAATGGCAGGATTAGAAGGTGTGGCCTTATTGAAGTGGGTGTGGCCTTGCTGGAGGAAGGGTGTCACTGTGGGGTGGGATTTGAGAGCCTCCTCCTAGCTGCCTGAAAGTCAGTCTTCTCCTGTTTGCCTTTAGAACAAGATGTAGAACTCGTCTCCTCCAGCACCATGTCTGCCTGGACACTACCATGCCTCCTGCCTTGATGATAATGGACTGAACCTCTGAACCTGTAAGCCAGCCCCAGTTAAGTGTTGTCTGTTTTAAGAGTTTCCTTGGCCATGGCGTTTCTTCACAGCGTTGGGAACTAAGCTAACTAAGGCAGGGCTCTAATGAAGCAACCTTCCCAAGTCCTCATCACCCATGCTAGAGTGGAGCCTGAGGTGCCGGAGCTGTTTCTGGGTCATTTGCGCTCCTGTGGGAACCTCAATAACTCACTGGTGTAGAAGCTGGACTTTGATGGGACTGTTTCTTTGGTCTGTTGTTGGTGCTCTATGGAGTATAAACAGACATTTCTTTACACATCCCCAGGAAAAGCCAAACAGCATGTAGCCTCCTGGTCTGGGGTTACAGGCATGAGCCACCAATCCAGCAGATGCACTACACGGTAAAATTCACTGGTGCTACGACTGTCTGTCTATACGAATGTCTATATGAATATCTACGTTCCTTTAGGAATTATCTGTTGAAGTCCTAACCCCCAAGGTAAAGTAATCAGGGTAGGAAGGACTCTGGGAAGTGATTAGGTCATCGCGGGATGGGATAAGCCACATTAGAAACTGTAACTTTCAGACATAGCTCACTGCAGGCAAGCGGAGCAGCTGTGCCAGGCCAGCTAGGGACTGTGAGAAGGCTCTGTGGTGTGCTTCTCTTCCGACCATGTGCTTGCTGCACTACAGGAACTCTCCGAGCCCAGCCCACGGGCCACCCGTACCCTGAACGTTCTGAGAGAGTCCGAGTGTCTTCTGCACGTCTCTGCAGATCTTGGAGAGGCAGGACTGGAACTCCTCGTCGCAGTCGTTCTTGCCTTTCCCACAGGTCTCATAGCACCTGTCGTGCTGGTTGCAGCACTTGGTCAGGGAAGGGATGCCAATGTTCAGCTGTGAGAGGCATTGGAGAGACTGTCGTCAGTCAGATGCAAAGCTTCCGGCATAGGTAACGCATTCAAATGAACTCCACGGACATAAATGACAACTGCTGTAGACAATCCTCAAACCCACGCCTGCCTATAAATGTCTCCTGTGTTAGACTCTCCTCATTCTCCTCACCGACCTCATTCAGCCACACCCACTCCTCTGTTTTGCAACGTTAAAGTTAACTGTCAGTAACTTTCACAACTTTTACCTATCCAAAACACTATGCACAGCTAAGTGACTTTCTTTTTGCTTTATTTACTTATTCCTGTTGGGGGAGTGTGCGTGTGTGTGTGTGCATGCATGCGTGTGACAGCGAGTGCAGCCAGGGGAGGGTGTCTTCCTCTACAGCTGTCTGCCTCACTACCCACTGAGCCTGAAGTCCAGTTTGGCTACACCTATTATCAAGAGAGCTCTGAGGCTCCGCCTGTCTCCATCCCCAACACTAGGGTCACGGACTGACGGACTGACGCACTCAGCCATGCTGGCTTGCATGAAGACATTGGGCATTCAAATGCAAGTGCTCACACCTGCACAAAAGCACTCTTACCCACTGAGCCTTCTCTTTAGCCCCCAAAGCACAGCTCTACAAAGAACAAGCCTAAGGACATTACAACAAATGTCTACAGTTTCCATGATGTTCAGATTTTCAAAGTATTTTGTGATCCTTCCTCCAAATAAATGTACTTTCTGTGAAATGTTGCAGAAAACTCTTAAACGCCTATAATTGAAATGGTGGTTTGTTTTTTAACTTTAAGTATTCCCATTTCCCAGAGATAGCATTACTTTGAATCTATCACTTAGCTGTAGTTGTTTTAATTAATTACACGACCTGGTGGCAGGAGCTGTTTTTATAACCTCCCTCCTCTGTGGCGCCCGGCTTGTCCCGCCTACGCTGCGATCTCCACACTGTGCCTCGCTCAGCCCTTCTTTATCCAGAAAACAAGCTGCGTGCACCTTTGTCCTCCCTAACAGTATTATTCTGTACTTTAAAATTTCAAGTTATACTTGTGAAAATTAGAAAATATCATTTACGTGATGTTTATACAGGACAAAATTAAATCAATATTTTAAACCCATTTAATATCGTTTAGTTGTTAAATGTGTTTTATCAGAAAACAATAATAAACACAATAATTATAATAAAGTTATTTGTGAGCCTGAGGAAACATTTAAGTCTCACATTACTAAAACATTAAACTAACAGTCACAAAGCTTATGAAAGGAAAAAACTTCTTACATGAACACCAAACAATGGAGAGCCACATCCATTTGGTGGTGATGGTTTATATCCATAGCGTGGGGCAGGCTTCGATCCTATAAAAAGTACAAATGATGTCATATTTAGTTTTAAAAAACGAAAGAAATAAAATCATATATGTAAAGGTATACAATGTGCTTTACTAGCCCTGAAGACGTTTACTATTTAGCCGCACAAAACATAAAGAACGATGTGTTTATTTTGATGAATACTAGCATGCTTGACCATGGAATTATCTTTAGTTCCTGAAGAATGCGGTCATATGCAAATGTGCACACACACACACAGCGGGAAGCATTCCTGTAGGTCGTCACCGTCAGCACACACTGTCAAAACATGCCAGAGCTGATCCTGGGCCCCAGAAGGTTTCAAAGGTGCACGCGATACTGTACCACACCTATGGAAGAGCGACACTGTCTTCCTGCACATCCAATGGTTGAGAATCGTAGCTGAAAACCTGCTAGATAGGCGCTGTCTCTTTCCCTTGGGCAAATGTCCCATTGCACAAAAAGCCCAGTAACCATCGACTAGAAGGTGTCTAGCTAAGGCCTAATCTAAGAATGACTATGCGTGGCTATGCAATGGCAATCTAATACTTTCAGTACACTGCAGGGCATGATGGGACCATAGATTCTGCCTCCCATTCCCTGAAGCGACTCTTTCATGAAAGTGGCTAATAAATTCTATTCATAGTCTATTCATGGCATTGTGTGAGAGTAACCCAGGCAGAATAGCATTCACATCTCGGCAAGGCTTTTCCTGGTGATATTTCTGACTGGTGTGGTTTCTAACACACCACGCCATTGATCTGCCTACTTCATTGACTGTTTGGGTCTCCATACTGAAGTGTAAACTGAGGCAGGCCTTTCTCTGTTGTACATGCCCCGTGCCTAGCATAGCTCTACATGTAGTTACATTTCCAATGAAGGCTGTTGACAAATGGTCAGATCAATGGGCACTGGGCAGACGTACAAGGTTAATCCCTATGACGTCTGTCACATTTGTTATAAGTAAACACTATCGCTGTTTACTCTTCAGTCTTTTGAGTTTCCTGGGTCTTCATTTACTGGCCTCTACACTGACCATTTCTAGCTTGTTTAAAATGTGGCAGCCAGGGGCCATCAAGATGGCTTAGCTGGTGAAGTATCTGTTACCAAGTTTAACTACCTGAGTTCAACCCCACCGCAATCCACATGATAAAGAGAACCGGTTCCCACAAGTTGTCCTCTTGACTTCCATACACACACCACGGGATGAATATGCCCATACACACACATCATACACACATGAATAAATAAACTGTAGAACTTAATCATTATATGTGATGATTGAGGTGACAGAACATTCATTTTAACACAGCCTCATGGAAGCTGTATCTCAGGGCTGAACCATCAAATGGAAGCAAAAAACAAAAAAAAGAAGTACTTCCTAAAACTGAGCTTTTAATTGAGCTCCTAGCTGGGCATGGTGATGCAGACCTTTAATCTCAGCACACAGGTGCCAGAGGCAGACAGATCTGAGTTCAATGCTAGCCTCATCTACATAGTGCATTCCAGGACAGTCAGGCCTACATACAAAGACCCTGTCTCTAATTAATTAATTAAAATAAAATTCAAAATATAAACAAATAAATGGGGATTGGGGATTCAGCTCAGTGGTAGAGCGTTTGCCTAGCAAGCGCAAGGCCCTGGGTTCGGTCCCCAGCTCCGAAAAAAAGAAAAAAAAAAAAAAAACAAAAAAACAAATAAATGCCCACTTGTATAACTTCAGCATTTCTGTTTCTAGACCTGTACTTTGATGGGTTTACCTCTCCATCCGCCATTGTTTCATAGGCTGTGCACCTAGCGCTACCTGCCCAGTATGACCTGGAGTCATAAACTTGAGCCACAGATATTAATCTGAACCGAGGCCAGCAGCCCCTTGCTGTAGATGAGCCCCCTCTAGCAGCAGTTATGATGTTAACCCAGCCCTTTGGGAGGCCACTCAGCCAGTTGTGACATGCTTAAGTGAAGTGTTAGCTAGTTTACTGTTCCCACAGGACTATCATGACAACTACACATTTTTATCTATGGTTTAAAGCCCTGCACTGGGGGGATTGACTGAACTCAGACCCTTGCAAATGTGAGGCCAAAATTGTAGCCCTAGGCTACCCCTCCGGCCCAGGCTGTTTCCTGTTGCTATCATCACAAGGGCCAAGGTAGTTTTTTAAAGGAGATTTATTTTGGCTCATACTTTGGATCCAAAGTCCAAGAGTTGCATCTGGCTGTGGCTTTCTCGATGGCTTCATTCTCTCAAAGATCAAAGCATCACGTGAGTAGAGACCAGAGTGAGAGAAAGCTGCCAAACAGGCTTTACTGCACACTCAGTCACAAGACAACCCTATTGATCCATGAAGTAGACACAGATCAGACATGATCAATTTATGAGGGCAGAGTCCTCTGTACCTCTTAGTACTGCATCTTTTAATGGAGAAGACATTTCGGTTTTGGAGGAAACAAACCATACTCAAACCAGAGAAGGACAAAAGGCTGAGCTGGCAGAGTGTTCCTGGGAAGCGCACTCAGTTCCTTGTGCACCAATACAAAGCTTCTCTTGAGCAGGCTTTAACAGCGAGTGGTTTCAAATGCTCACAGACCTCTAGTGCAGAGGTTCGCAACCTCTGGGTCTCGAATCCTTTGGGGTTGACTGGTGCAGGGGCTACATATCAGATATTTTTCACATATTATGATTCATAACTGGCAAAATTACAAAAAAATTATGGTTGGGTGGGTCATCACAACATGAAGAACTGTATTAAAGGTCACAGCATTATAAAGGTCAAGAACCACTGCTCTAGAAATATACATAAATCAGCGAACCAGACTCTTAATAATCATTTAAAAAAGCACCTCAAATATATTATAGTGTGTTCAAATCTGGAAAGAGGGTATTTACTATATATAGTTTTTCAGGTTAACAACTGTTTTAAACTCAGAAGCACATCACCTAAAAACCTGTCAGGAAGCTGATGGAAAACAGGCTTATTATTTAAAAATGACAGCTTGCCTATGTTTCTACTAGCTCAGATGACAGGTACATCCCCCTTCCCACCCACACGTCTACAGACTTCAGGTGACATTCACGTCCAAATGTTATCACCCTCAGACAGTTGATACAAGCAAGGAGGTGTAGGCTTCTAACCACTGCTTATCTGTCTGTCTGGTTTTCTTTTTTTAAACTAGGAATGCATTTCCTTTCCTGTTCATACAATGGATTCCATCTTTCCTTCCCTCTGTACCTGATCTAAAGTGTCTTCATCTCCACGCTGTAGAAACACTCCCTGACACCTCGATGGCTGCAGGGACAGTGACACAACACAGGCTATAGAAATGCTCCCTGAACCTCGATGGCTGCAGGGACAGTGACACAACACAGCTATAGAAATGCTGATGGCTGCAGCGACAGTGACATAAAGTAGGGACATAAGCATCCACGAACACCCAGACACTTTCTTCATAGGAAATACTGTTAAGCAAGAAAATGACCAGAAGCAAATGAAGTTAGGAAGATACCAAGTACCTATGCCCACCGTGGAGAAGCAGAGGACTGGGGCAGAGACGGTAGAGAAACTCCACGGGTAAAGTGAGAGAGCGAAGGTATAAAGCAGCCATGACAGACGTGCAAGTGCGTCCTGCAGAGGGAGGGTGGTAACACTGAGTAACAAAGATCAACTCAACTGGGCTGAGCTGAGGTGTCAGGCCGGTTAGTACCCAGGGGGAACCTCACCCTTCTTAAAGTGAAAGGGAGGAAGGGTTGGGGGAGGGGCCACATAACCAGAGTATTTCGAGGAGGGGGGGGCTGTGATTGGGATGTAAAAAGAATAAATAAATTAATTAATGGGGAAAAAGACCCATACCTACTTTTTATGAGACCTTGGAAGGAATGCTGAAATAAATGCTGGGAACGGACTCCCTAACATCTGCACTGAAAGGGGCATGCGCTTGTGTATTTTGTTAGTTTGGGGTTTCTTTAGAACAACCAACCTACGACTCTTCTCTCAAACAGCATCCAAGCTCACCCATCTAGAAAGAGCATCTCCCCTTCTGTATCCAGCACCAAGGCTGATTGTTTTTCTAATGCTTATGAACCGTACTGACATAACCATGAGAACTGTTTGCCTTCCCTCCCTAGAACATGTCTAGCACACAATGAAGACCCAAGAAATTACCAGATAAGAGAAAAATGAGAAATACTCTGCCAAAATTAAAACGTTCTCTTTCCATAGAATGAGCAAATAAACTTGCCAAAAACCGTAAAAGCAACTATTTGGCTGAAACAGTGCAGGGCTTTAAAGTTCTAAATTCACCTTTATACTGACATATTATCTCAATGCTGGCCCAGCAGGCAAAAGCCCTTACCCTACAAACCTGAAAACCCAAGTTTGGGCCCCAGATCCTGCAGTGAAGGAAGAGAACTACTTCCCAAAAGCTGTCCTCTGACCTAACACACACATGCACATCACAGCATGGCAGCCATGTGTACTTTCTCCCTCTTCCTCTCTCTGCCCCCACTCAGATAAAATACATGCACACACACTCAACAAATGAGATTAAATTTAAGACGGTTATTTAGAATAAACCATATGTAAAGCTGCTTATTAAAATGTTAAAGTTTTAATGTCCAGTGTCCCTTAAAACCGCTTATACCAGTATTTTAAATAATGTCCGTGTTTTGCTTCTCTTTCAGAGGACCCAGGTTTGGCTCCCAGGCCCCATAGAAAGGATCCCAACAGTCAGCTCCAAGGCTGATGCCCTCTTCTGCTCCCTGAGTGCATGATGAATGTGGTGTATGTGCAGGCAAAACACTCACACACATAAAATAAATTCTTAGCCGATTCAGGGGCCAAATTATGTACATTTTTAAAATATTGTTATAAATGGTGTTAAAGAGACTTTCAACATTTCCATATTACCAGCTTTTACAAAGCAAACAGAAGCTCATGCATGGCAGAAACACAATCAGGAGTCAAACCACAGTATCATGATGAACTGTGGCCACGGTACATAAGAACCGCTGACAAAAGTGGGTGACTTCTTAATGTGTTCTTGTCTCCCTATGTAGTCAAAACCTAAGTATTTGCAGGAACTGAGATGTTCTCTTCCCCTGCAACATTAGTTTTTCCGAATTTGATATAAACACTCTCAAACAGACTCAGTCATTTCACCTGGGAGAAAATGCAGCAGGTGAGAATCTCAGAGGATGGTGACAGTGTCACGCGAAGATCTTACCACTGTGTATATAGGGCAAAAATTAGTGGTGATTCCCACTGATATCACTAACTCAACACGAGACTTAAACCATTCATCTCCATGTGGCTCTAAGAATAACTGTTTTCCTTAGTTAGACCAGTGGTTCTCAGCCTTCCTAATGCTGTGACCATTTAAGACAGTTTCTCATATTGTGGTGACCCCCAACCATAAAACTATTTTTGTTGCTACTTCATAACTGTAATTTTGCTGTGTTGTGGACCATAATGTAAATATCTGATATATGACTCTGCAGGGATAGAGACCCACAGGCTGAGACCCATAGACTGAGAACACAGGGCTGTGCGGCCTGCTCCAGGCCAGCCTCTCCCTTTGCACACTTAGAAAGTACACTCAGGTATGAAAGGACAGGACTCCAGTATCCTCTCCTATTACCCCCACTACCACTGCCTTAGTCACGATTACTGCCAAGCCAACAGCAAATTCTTTAGGTCTTTCATTCATGTTATACTTCTCTTATCACGTCAACTCCTGCCAACTCAAGACAAAATCAGTGCCACCTTTTGTCTGGACTCTTTTTTAAAAAATAAGATTTTTTTTTTTTTTTTTTTTTTTTTTTTTTTGGACTGGGGACCGAACCCAGGGCCTTGCGCTTGCTAGGCAAGCGCTCTACCACTGAGCTAAATCCCAACCCCAAGATTTATTTTTTATTTATCTGAGTACACTGTAGCTGTCTTCAGACACATCAGAAGAGGGCATCCCATTACAAATAAATAGGATTGCAGATCCCATTACAGATGGCTTTGAGCCACCAAGTGGTTGCTGGAAATTGAACTCAGGACCTCTAGAAGAGCAGTCAGTGCTCTTAACCACAGAGCCATCTCCCCAGCCCTTGTCCGGATTCTTGCACACGGCAGCCTATTCTGGTTTCCCTACCTCCACTAATGTCTAATTTTCAATACAGCACTTAGATACTCCTGCTAACACATATATGACTAGAGGAATGAACAACTTATTCAAAATTCTAAAAAACATTTTAGAAGCTACTTTCTTCTATTTTTCAATGGAAAACCTTACTCACTTAAAATCCTTTGATGTCAGGGGGAAAGTGAAAGGGTTGGGAAGCTGGCCCAGGTGGGTAACTGTGATGGTTAGGTCACATTAACCTGAGTTCAAATCCCTAGCACCCAGGTAAATGGCTGGACCAACGAGTGTGTGCTTATAACCCCAGTGTTGGGGGCAACAGAGATAAGAAGATCCCAGGAGCTACTGACCAGGCATATCAGTGAGCTTCACTTTCAGAGAAACCCTGTCTTAAGGGAGTTATAGAGAAAGTAAAACAAAAAGTCACTCAACGTTCTCTCTTGGCCTCTACATGTGTACATATGGACCCACCAACCAAACTCCCACATGCTTGCATCCCCTGACAGACAGACAGACAGACAGACACACACACACACACACACACACACACACACACACACACACACACACACACGGTGGCGGGGGGAAGCGCTTAAATGGCACACATAAATTTGTTCCATAAAAACCTCAGATAACTCATTAAGGCCTTTTCCCATCTGAGGAAAGATGAGCCCGAAGGAACAAGTACACAGACACCAAGCTCAGGAAAGGGAGGTCATCCGGAAGCGCACACATTTATTGCCTTCACCGGTTCTCGCCTTACCCAGGAGATTGGTGGCAATAAAAGCGAGTGAAAGGGAGGTTTAAAGCAACCTTTTCCTTGGAACAGTATAGTTCCGAGATGTTCTCAGTGTTAACAACTGCAGCTGGGACCCACAAGCTGTTCCTAAAGCCTGCGCCTTCCAAGTCAGCCTGTCTGTAAATAACAGCTGTCTCTTCACCGCCACAGGCTGAATCCCTCAGTCACACTGACTGGCTCTTCCTGTGAGCCCTGCCCTTAGGAACTGTGTCCTCACTGTTCCCTCCTGAACGTTCTTTCCCTGATTATCACAGAGCACTCCCACTTTCCAATCCTGAGACAACCTCCCCCTCCCGCTCCCCTTCGTCTGTCATGGAACAGCCTACATAAGAGGCAAATGACTCCCAGGACTTTCTAGTACCACTGTGGTAGTCTTTCATTTCTTGTGTTGAGAACATTTCTTGTTCTCGAGTTAGGGGCCACAGCAGACCTGCGGACAGTGAGTCCACAGCTCTCCGGATGCACTGGCTGCTTCTCTGCACCAGAACACAAGCTCCAGGAACAGCGAGGGATCTTATCTGCCACTGCAGAATCCCCCACCTTCCAAAGGCTGACACATGCTCAAGACTAAAGTTTGCATGCGGTCAGGAATTAAGTTAGAATTCATGCCTTAGCAAAGTTACCATTTACTCCCTGTTGTTTTTTATTCTTTGTCACCCACGACATCCCCCTAATACAGTTCATATTGTACAGGAAGAAAATATTCTTCTTGGTGCATACCGGTGGAAGTCTTTAGGCCTAAGTTTTGGAGGCAAAGGGAGATCTCTAGAATCGATTCAATGGATTGTTCTTATATATTAACATGAAGGCAGAGGCTATAGAGACTCATAAGCTGCAGGTGGCAACACAGCTTTACAGGAGAGGTTTTTTGTTTGTTTGTTTGTTTTATTTATTTTATGTCTATGAGTACACTGAGGCTGTCTTCAGACACACCAGAGGAGGGCATCGGATTCCATTACAAATGGTTGTAAGCCACCGTGTGGTTGCTGGGAATTGAATTCAGGAACTCTGGGAGAGCAGTCAGTGCTCTAAACCGCTGAGACATCCGTCCAGACCAAAATTTACTTATATTAAGTTTACCAACTCTGCAATCAGACTAAAGTCCTGAATTTCCCTATTTTTTTCAGCTGGTAGCCTTGGCTAATCTCATAAAAAAAAAAAGCTTGATTTTATAAATTCTATCCTGACATTTTGAATGGCCGAACAGAAGCCTCATCCCCCTCAAAAAAACACAAAAATCAAATGTTAACTAAATAAAGAAAAATAAAACATGAAAACAAAAACAAAAAATCCTCAAATGCTCAAATCGCTGCCTTGAGCGTTGATTTTATTTACCATCCACACTGTCGTAAAGCAAGTTCTCAGATTCAAACAGAATGCTTAAAAACAATGAGAGGAGTAAGCAGAAAAACACCAATACTGACAGGAGGAGGGGCCAGTGATATCCATGGTAAGAAAACTACAAAAAGTTAAAAGCCAGCCTCAGCTACAAACCAAGTTTCATGCCACCGTAGGCTACCTGAGACCCTGTCTCAAAAAAAAAATCAAAGCAAAACAAAACTGCAAGTCTTAATAAACTGTTTTCTAGAAGTTAGGGGAACTCTTTCAAAGCAGTATACCTCCCTCAAAAGCCAAGTGCACTAGAAATCTACACAAAAGCCACAGTGTATTGTACCTAGTTTTGCGGACAAACAAAACAGCATTTAATATCAACTGATGGCTTTTAAATTGTTGTTTGGCTTCCTATGTTTAGCTGGTTTTGTGTGTGTGTGTGTGCGTGCGCGTGCGTGACCGCACGTGCTGAAATAAGTCTGTTCCACTTCCCTCCCCGCTTTTATCGTGCATCAATAAGTTCTTAGGCAACTTCGTGCAGTTGCAGGGAGAGAAGGCGAGAAACTCAGAGGCAAAGGACAAAGCGCGCACTCAGGTGACCTCTCGCATTTGTTCCCAGCTTGCTCAATCCCAGGGACAGCACGCTCCAAGCGCTGCTCATTCTTTCCACACCCGAGGACGCAGTCAATGTCTGTCTGGCACCTGTTCCCCTACCTCCCCTGTCCCGCATTTGTCCCTCCACCTCGCTTCGCTGTACCTGTCCTCGCCTCCTGCACCTTACCTGTCCCCCATCCCCCTGCTCCGCAAGTACCCCCCCCATCAACCTACCCCACACATTTATCCCTCCATCTACGGGCTCCACACTTGTCGCTCTATCCCCTGCCCTACACTTGTCCCTCCATCTTCCTGCATCATACTTGTTCTCATCTACCTGCTCCCACTTGTCGCTCCATCCCCTGCCCCTGTACCAGTCCCTTCATTTCCTTGCTCTATACCTGTCCCCCATCCACTTGCCCGGCACGGATTCTCCCTTCCCCTGCCCCTCACTGTCCCTCCTGCCATCCCTCTCCCACCCCGCGCCTAGTGCGCCTCACCGTCGCTACACTTGTACTGGCAGAGCCCGTCCTCTCCGCCCAGCAGGTCCAGCGCGGCGTTGAGGTACGTGTCTATCTTGTGGATGCCGTTGCGGATGGTCTTGAGGGTGGCCCTCCAGTCGGTGGTCTGGTCCTGTTCCTGGCCGCGCGCGGTGACCAGCAGGAGCAGGAGCAGGAGCGCAGGGCCCCGGGCGGGCGCGGGCCGCGGAGCCACCATCTGCCGGGGCGGCCGGGCTCGGCAGCGGCGCGCGCTCCGCCTCAAGCCCCGGCCTCCTCCGCGCTCGCGAGCTCGCGCCCCGTCACTGAGCTGCGCCGAACGGTGGGCCTGCTCGGACACGCGCGCCGCTCCCAGGGGCGCGTCCTGCACAGTGCGCATGCGCCCGAGCGTGGGAGCCTGGAGAGGGCTGGCGACCTCCTTGCCCACGTGGTCTCCGGAATGCTCGGGTAGCTTTCCTTCCTGCCTCTGTGGAGTCGTAAAAACGCCCTTACCCGTACCCTAGACATAGTCATTGCTTTGGTTCAACACCAAAGTGAGTTTGTTTTGTTTTGTTTTGTTTTGTTTTTTCAAGACTGGGTCTCTGTGTAGCCTTGACTACCCTGGAACTCAACACTGTTGACCAGGCTGGCCTTGAACTCAGGGATCGGCCTACTGGGATTAAAGGCGTGAGCCACCACCTCCCGACTCCTAATGAGATTTATTTCCTTGCTTATTTTTCAAAGCTCTCAGCTTTACCGAGGCACCACAATGAAGAACGACCCCAGTAGCACAACCTCCCTTGGGCTCAGCAGTCCCAGCCTTTTCTGAGCATAACCTGGGGTCCAGTACAGGGGCTTGTTTGAACACGTGACTGCCCGCTTGGCCTTGCACCCTACCAAGCCTGGATTTGCCTCCTGGGTCCTTGTGGGAACTTTATGATCAGCTGCAGTCCTGGCATCACAGCGTCTGAGGGTTGTTGAGGATGAAACTATTCCTCAATCAACCCGAGCACATCCTCCATTGCTTCTAATTTTAAGAACGGGCAAGTAAACAGTTATCCCTCCTTAAAATTCCACATTCCACATACTGTAGAGAAAAGGCTAACAACTGATAAGGCAGAGGAGAGGGAGGAGGCAGGAGTATGTCTTCCAAAACAGGACAAATTCGGTAAGTTTACCTGGGACCAGCCCCCAGTTAATTTTTCCCAGACAGGGTCTTGACCTGTAGCCCTGGCTGCTCTCCAACTGGCCTTGAACACACTGTCTCCCCAAGTGCTAGGATCTTGACTCCAAGCCTCTCTTTTCTATGTCTTTACACATTTACATCTAGATGAATTAATGTCTTTTACCCTGACAATAACCTGTGCTTTGAGGACTTGGTCTGCCTTCTCTCTCTTTAGGGATTACGTTCTAAATCTCTTCTATTGCACACGGTGCAAGAACACAGCTGGTTAAACCGGATTCAGTTCCTCGCTTCTCTTTATTAGCTGCCATCCATGGCCACACTAGTCACCTCATATTTAAGATAAAAATCTCATCATTGCCCTAGACACACACAGCCCCCACACCCAACCACATACCGCCCCCCAACATCCCTGTACATCAGTTTTGTCCCCAGACACTGAATTTTCCCTCCTTGGCTTTTCTAGAACCGGGACCACTCTTCCTTCCCCAATGTGGCTTCTGTCTTCTCCGGTTTCCCTTGGAACAGCCTTGGGATCTCCTGTCTTCCGTATCTCATGTCAGCCCCCCACCCTCCCCTGTACCTCTCACTCCCTGCCTCCCGTTTGGATGTTATACAACCCTTTAGTGGTGTCAACTCTTGGGCACGAGGCCACACCCAGCTTGTCCTTTTCTCTGATGCACACTGGGTACTAGGAACACTGAGCTGCTCTCCATCCTGTGTGTGGCTGTCTCCTCAAACTGCCAGGCCTCTGGAAAGCCACTTGGGAAGCTTCTCCATGTCTTCATTTTTTTCCTGATGCTGTGAGAAAGTACTCTGACAAAAGCAACGCTAAGAATCCGTGAAAAAGCTCACCGTTTGCTATGAGAGCCTAATAACTGATACCTAGGACCCAGGGTGGAAGGTGAGAAGAGAGTTCCCCAAGTCGTCCTTAGACCTCTACATGCACTACATGCACATACAAACATAATAATAATAATAATAATAATAATAATAATAATAATAATAAGAAACATCTAAAGGCTTGCTTGTTTGTTTTTCTGGCTCAATTCCAGGGTCCTCTTGATCACAGTGAAGAAGTTAAAATGGCAGGAGCTTCAAGCAGCAGGGTGCATCACAATTGGAAAGCAGAGAGCAAGTGAATCACTTTCTAAACTTTATACTATAGTCTAGAATCCCTTGCCTAGAAAAGAGTCCTGCCCACCATTGAGATAGGTCTTCTCACATCAATTAATGTACTCAAGATAATTCTGCACAGACATGACCAGAGGACCATCTCCTAAACTGTTGTGGATTCTGGCAAATTGGCAATTAACAATGACCATGACTTTTGTAAATCCAATTACGTCCCCCTCTGGGAAGTTTCCTTACCATTGTTTCTACAAAGTACAACTTCATATTTTATTTTTCATCTAGCTCCATATGATGTAGGAATCTTGATTATGACAGACTATTCACAATCCGGTTATATATGACAAGGGTACTGGACATGGTCATCAAAGATTGACCTGGAACAGTGACTCAGAGTTTACTGTCTCAAGCCAATGAAAATTAAAGATAGGGTGATTGATTGCATTTGGGAGGCAGAGGCAGATGGATCTCAGGACAGCCAGGGCTACATAGAGAAACCCTGTCTTGAAAAATAAACTAATAACAACCAAAAAAAAAAAAAAAGGACAGTTGTGGGGTATGCTTTCTTAAGAAGAATTACAGGGGGGGGAAGGGAATCGAAGAAAAGAGACTCCCAAGAGTAGGAAGGGTTCTGAAGAGAGGACAAGCTAGCCAACTGCATTGTCTAGAGGTTTTTATAGGGCTGTGATGGGGACTAGACAAAGCCTGACGTTGTGGTGTATTACTTGTATTAGTTCTCTGAGCTCTGATGCACCCCAACAATGGAGGGGCCATATGCCTGATGTGTGTCCCTCTGTCCCAACCAGAGAGATGATTGTGCATCGTGTGCTGCCCACCCAGGATTGTGTGATTGGCGCTCTGCTTTGTCCACCTCTGACCCTAGCTGTGGTAACATTGGCAGGATTGTCTGCTGGCTGTTGGTCAGTTGGTGGGTATTATTGCCCTCCCAGCCCTACCCCACCTTGCAAGTGTCAGGGCTGGTAATTATTTTGGCTCTCTTTGTTCTCTTAACCCACTAGTAAGCAGCAGCAGCCATTGTTACTTAACTCTTCGTCTTCGGGATGGCCTGGGGTCTCCTTCCTGGGGTAGGTGAGGGCTTTCCTGCCATCCTTACGTTCAGCTTGGTTCATTATAAAAGCAAGACTATTCTCAGGGCTCCAGTTCCGTTTTGTTTCTGTGGCTGGGATAAAGGTCATGATTGGGGGCAACTTGAGGATGGGAAGGTTTATGTCCTCTTAGAGTTCTGGGGGAAGTAGGGGCAAAAGTCAGGGCGTGAACCTGGAGGTGGGAACTGAAGCAGAGACCACGGAGGGACATCGCTTACTGGCTTGCTATCTCCCGCCTTGCTTAGATCACCTGCCTAAGGGTGGCATGGCCCCCTGTTGCACGGCTCTCCCACATCAGTCATTAATCAAAAAATGCTCCACCGAGTTATCTATAGGCCAATCCGATGGAAGCGTTGAATCTATGTTTGCACTAAGCTGATCACATTGGCTTCTGTTGTCTGTAATTCAGAGTCCTGAGAGACACCTCTGACCCGATGAAACCCTGGAGTCAGAACATCCCGTTCCCACTGTACCTGGTCTTTTCCTGCATGCAGCCACCTTGGAAAGCTGAGTCACTGCCCTAGAGAACCTCACCCTAGCCCATTCTGGGGTTTTTGTTTGGTTTTGCAGGTCTCAATTCAGTGTGCAGAATGGGGTTCTGAGCCTTCAACCTGTCCCACTTTTAAGTTTCCACATACAGGTGTCTTCTAAAACATCTTCCACACATTGTCCTGGGGCTTTAACACTTGTCTAAGCTGTAAAGGCTCTCCCTGGCTTCTGGGTGCTACTGTGAGTTCATGGCAGATTGTTTAACGTTGTCAGCCCCAAACTGACAGTAAAGGATCTCCTTTTGTGCTCCTCATTGTCTGTCCACAGCAGTTCTTGGAGGAGAGTGGGGCAAGATCCCTCTACTCTCTGCTTCACAATGACTGTACTGGTTGGTTTTGTGTGTCAACTTGACACAAGCTGGAGTTATCACAGAGAAAGGATCCTCAGTTGAGGAAATGCCTCCATGAGACCCAGCTGTAAGGTGTTTTCTCAACTAGTGATGAAGGAGGGAGGACCCAGCCCATGGTGGGTGGTGCCATCCCCGGGCTGGTGGTCCTGGGTTCTTTAAAAGAGCAAGCTGAGCAAACCAGGGGAAGCAAGCCAGTAAGTAACATTCCTCCATGGCCTCTGCATCAGCTCCTGCTTCCTGACCTGTTTGAGTTCTAGTCCTGACTTCCTTTATTGATGAACAGCAATGTGGAAGTGTAAGCTGAATAAACCCTTGTTTCCCCACCCTGCTTCTTGGTCATGATGATTGTGCAGGAATAGAAACCTTGACTAAGGCAATGACAGAGTTGGTTTTAAAACAAATCCTAAAGTTAATGCTGATTCACTGAACATCTCTGAATGTTCATTAAGAGCAGGAGGTACAGCCAAAAGGAAGACAAATAAGGACTGTCATCTGTCTCACTTTGACCTTGGGGTGACAGTTGGAGAGGAGGTAGGAAACCAATAAAAACAATTCTGTGAGAATGACCAAAGCTGTTCCGTGATTAAAGCAGGCTATTGTGATGGACTTGGAGGACTTGCTGTCTTTCTGACAAAATGATGATGCTTCCTGCAGAGGTGGGAGGAGGAGGGATGCAGTTAGGAAACACAAGGGTTGGCCACATTACTCCTGAAATGGCAAGTACTTAGTGGCACATTTAGTCAGTATGCTGTTGTAGGAAAGGTCAAGACTGGAGATGTGACTTCATGAGTCCTTGGACTGTGTAGAACTTAAAACTGAGTCAAGATACAGAACACCAGAGAAAGAAAAAAGTAGAAGAGCAACCGGAAGGACGTGGCAGTCCAGGAGGCTAAGAACGAGAAACCCAAGAGATAATCAGGTGCCGCTGGCAGGAGAGCAGTCAAGTGGCTGTGGCAAGATGGAGGGCTATGGGAAGGGTTCCAGAAAGGGTCAAGGGGAGTCTGTGACTGGAGGAAAATGTACTGAAGGAAGCAGAGAAATGGGTCAAGAGCTGGGAGATGTCATCGCCCCATAAGGGACACTATGCCAGGCGTTTTTATGTAAACACAGGTTCATTTTTGCACCTTCCCTTGTTGTGGAACATCCTGTAGCCTTTGTTCCTTCTTAAGGAGGGAGAGAGGTTCATAAAGGCCAGGAAACTAAAGAGTCTTCCTAGACTCTGGAAGCTCAGAGAGAGCTTCAATAAGGCCCTTCTCCAAGGTAGTGTAAGCAGTGAGCAGCAGCTGGGAGAGGAGGCTATCTTCTGTGGAATTGCCTACAGATCAGGTAGTGAGCCCCACCGATGCCACACCTCTGGTTGTCATCTATACTTGGGTGAGCTTACTGGTGATCCAGCTGCCTTAAGTAACTACTCCCCCATGCTCCTGTAAGGAGCCCCCAACGTGCTCATGTCTTTATCAAGCTAGACTTGGGTGCAATAATGTTTTTAGTCCATAGTTGGCGCCCCATTTGGGATGAATAAATGCTTGTTCCTGGTCTCCCCAGGGAAAAACCACAAAATACAGATGGAAAATAATACATGAAGAATACAATCAATGATCCAATGTCTAGTGTAGTTGGTGGCAGATTTGTGACTTGAACACAGTCTTGCACAATTCTAATGTCATTAAACTACCATCAAAAATGTCATTCCTTCCTGAATAGTTAATGTAGTCAAACTACCTGTGAATAAAACGTGTGGGCTGAGGGTGTAGCTGAGTGGTGTTAGGCACTGAAAAACAAAACAAAACAAACAAACAAACAAACACAAACCATCTTGTGTGCTTAACTGGAATATTTATTGGGGATTATATGGCAGAATTCTAAAATGGCATAAACTTTGAAGAAACTTTAGGAACTAGCCAGTAACACTTGCTTCTTGCCAGCATCAAGGAGAACTAATTATACAGTTTCATTTCAATGAAAGTGTAACCCCGGAAAGAAGAAGTGCAGAAAGAAGGAGGTTGTAGCTTCAGACATTGTATTGAGAAATAAGGGGTCTTCCCACGTAGTAGCTAATCCAGTCAAAATAGCTGGCCACTCTGGTGTAAACACCTGGGAACTCTGGTTTCCCACAGTTTTCTCCCCAGCTCACAATGCCCCAAACATAAGTGACATTGTTGACATCCTTGCAGACCAAGGGGCCTCCAGAGTCTCCTTTGCAGGCATCAATGGACCCATCACTGGTACCTGAGAGAGAAAAGCACATTTCCTTCCATCTGTCAGGCCCTCGCGCCTCTTTCCTGTCCCCCAACACTGATGCACAGAAAGACTTGACCCTTTTTAAAACTTTCCTGACAAGGCTGTCCCTCTTGGGATTGCAAGTTGAAGTACAGGAAACAATTTGTAAACCTTCTGTCTGTTCCCCTAAGTTAGCGTAGTTCTCCTGCTTGACTTTCCTTTACACCACTGTGTAAGGAGATTCTGATACAATCCAGGGAGAATGAAAGCAAACTAATAGAATGGGCGCCCCAGGTTACCCAGTGGACACTTACCTGCACACTGCATCTCTTTTTCATAGTAGCGACCTGGGTAAAACTTCGAGCAGTTGCCTATTAGGTCAACTTCGCCCCACCTGAGTGAGTAGACTTTTTGGTTATCTATACAAAGTGAGAAAACAGACATTTAGAAGCCACAATGGAGAAATCGAAATAAAGACTGTCTTAGCTTAGTAAACCATTAAGAAGATAAACGAATGCACTTTATTAATTATGACACGTATTAATTATTGAGGAGACTTCCTCGGCGCATCTAAATCATAGTCTCTTCACATCCCTAGTTTCTAGAATTACCTCTCTAAATGTAAATGAACAGTGCGGGAAGGCTATTGACCAGGATGGGTGAAGCCATAGCCACTTAGTAAAGAGCTGACCCCTGTGGTGACTGAAGTGTAACCCTCTCCTACTGTTGATGGGTTCCATGGAGGAATGGCCCAGGAGGCAGTGATGGAGCTTTCTCACATGCCTCTTTGATGTCTTTTCTTACAACCAGGGATTTCTTTGCAATTACCACCAGAAAGCAGCCTTGAAGAAGTTAAGAAATAGGATGCTGTTGTCAGCATGTACCTGCTTTTGCGCTGGAGGAAGCTACCTATTTAAGTGACTTGAACTGGTGGACAAGGAGCTAGAACTTCCTTCGCATTTAAGGCAAAGGGACTTGAACACCTTTGCACTGTAGAAAGAGAAGGTCAGGTGCTGCCAACTGACAGCCCAAGGAAAATGAGAGAAGCTTAAGTACCCAGAGACAGGCGGATGGGCTGAGAAGCAGGACTTTGTCTCAGGCCCCATCTTCCTTTTCCCAGCTCACAGCAATGTGATTCAAGTGATGCAGTTTACCATTCAGTGTCCGCTTCCTCACTGTGCAAAGTTCCCAGAGCTCAGGGGGCTAGACCTGCCTCCTTCCTCACCAACCCCCAGAATCTTCTTGCACAAAGTAGTTGCTTAATAAAAACTCAATGTGATTAGTGACGGTGTGAAATCACAGTAATTTAATTGCATACCTTACAAATGCCTTTTGCCAAATTACTCTCCCTGGCTGCGTGTCAGCAACACGGTGTGTGGAACTGTGATCTGCTCTCTACATGTACTCTCTCAGGAGGTGGAAATCAAACTGTTTAATTAGCACTTCTCTAGGTCAAAAATGAAGCAAATCTCATTGGCTTCGAGGATGGTCTTGAACTCCCAATTCTCCTGCTTCTGGGATTATAGGCATGTACCATCGTCGTGAGAACACATTTGGTTTCTTGTTGTCGGTCCTGGGGATCAAACCCAGGAGCTTGCACATGCTAGACAAGCACCCGAGCATTGAGCTGTACCTCTAATTTCGTGTGGTCCTGATAATGTGGTTCTGAGCATCGACTCAGGTCATGAGCCCAGGCAGGCAGCCCTTACTGGATGGGCGCTCACTGCTCCACACACGGTATTTCTGTGAGTATGAGGCAGGTCCCCATGCATTTCTAGTCCAATTTCCAACCCTGGAGGTTAAAGCACATACCTTTTTCTCGACCCCATCCAGAAATGATGCATCTGTCATTCGGTTGGAATAGATATGGAGACCATGGGACACAGGCAGGGACAGAATTGATGAGCTCACATTCTTTCTTGCCTGGGTGCTTTTTCATTTCAACCAAAGCTATGTCATTCTGGTAGGTGGCTCCATTATACTTTTCGTGAACGACAACTCTGCTCACTCCTTGAACTGCCAACTGAGAGTTAGGTTTTAGCCAGTCTAATAAAGATGTCCATATTTGGTAATTGCGATATCTACTGGGTCTGTAAGAGAAAGGAATGGGAAATGAACTATATCAAGAAAAAGATACGGATCTTAATACTTCATCTTTACAGTTTTTCCTTTAAAGGATAAATTTCAGTTTTTTAATCTTTGGTGATATTGTGATGGTTTGTATATGCTCGGTCCAGGGAGTGGCACCGATTAGAGGCCCTGTTGGAGTAGGCGGGTCCTTGTTGGAGTAGGTGTGTCACTGTGGGTGTGGGCTTTACTTACGACTCTCACCCTAGGTGCCTAGAAGCCAGTCTTCCATTAGCAGCCTTCAGATGAAGATGTAGAACTCTCAGCTCCTCTTGCACCATGCCTGCCTGGATGCTGCTGTGTTCCCGCCTTGATAATAATGGACTGAACCTCTGAACTTGTAAGCCAGCCCCAATTAAATGTTGTCTTTGTAAGAGTTGCCTTGGTCATGGTGTCTGTTCACAGTAGTAAAACCCTAACTGAGACAGATTGGAAACTGGAGAATTACATTTATGTAGACCGGGATGATTGAGTGGTCAAGGGAGAGAGCACTGAGTTCCCAGCTCTTCCTATGATTGCACCGTCTAACCTTTCCAAGTAATGGAGTATGTCACAGAGTAGACGGTCCATCAGCAAAAACTTGAACATTTAAAATATCTTCTTAAATTATGCCCTCTGTATATTATTAAAAATCTACAATCTTGTTTTTTCATCAAATAGCACAAACTGAGTAAAATTTATCTTTCCTTCATAACAGCTCAGACAGTCACGGTACAGTTCAACAGCCATGTCCTAGGAGATAATGTGATGTTTGAGTGCTTTTACTTCTACCTAAGTGTTCCAAGAATGCTGCCATCCATGTTGACTTGGGTTGTACTATAGGTGAAAGACCCCCTTCCAGAAAGGGAATTGTACAAGCCTAAGGCCCACAACTATAAAAGTAAAAAGTAAGTTTTTAGATACACAGACTCAGAACTAAAACAAGCCTGGGAAAGTCCAGATGTGTCGTCCAAGCTTTGTGGGACAAGCTGACCTATCATTTAGACAAAACAGACCATAAAAAGAAAACAAAATGCAGAAACCAGTTTAAATTATTGGTATTGCTTCATGGGCCACCTGACAAGAGAAGATAAGCCCCTGACTTCCCGGACACCCTGACCAGCATGAACTCTTCTGCCAACTCATTGTTATGCTTATAGCCAAATTAGGTAACATACACTTATGCCTCATTTAATCCACCAATCAAGTATCTGCATTTGCTTCTATAAGCCTGCTTCTGCTCTTCAGAATCCTATAAAAACCCGTCCCTAGCTATGCTAGGCGCGCCAGTCTTCCGAATTGACTGAGACGCCCACAGATACCTGTGTATCCTGATCAATAAACCCTCTTGCAGATTGCAGCCTGTGGACTCAGACTGGTCATTGGGCTTGAGGATCTCCCTCCTGAGGGAAGATTCTCTCTGAGGGTCTTTCATAGGTTCAGGGATCATATCTATTCCTTGAAGGTTAACTCTGCTTATATGACTTAATGAGGACAGATACAGTATTCGCCAACTACACAGACAGGCATTGAACTGGGCACTGGGGAGCAGAAGTTAGCAAAAGCAGAAAACACTTAGAAAACATGCATCACTGGGTAGGTGACTGCAGTGCTGAAGAGAGACATATTGTGAGGAGTGAGAGGAGTGGGCAGGAGGGAGGCTTTTAAGAACTTATCAGGAGGGCTTTGATTAAAAGCATTTGGGTTTGAGTCCACAGGAAATAAAGGGTTGAGTTGAATCTGAGTAAAATGCAACATTAACTAGGTAAGAGTCAAGAACGATCATGCCAGGCAGGGGAAAGGATCCATGAAGGTCCTTTGCAGAGGAAGCAATTGCTTTTGAGCATCTGAAGAAGCCCTCAGTGGGTGCTTTAACTGGCAGGAAGTAGTGTGAGACTCGTGAGAGAAAGGAAGGTCAAGTCATAAAGGCTTTATGTGATTTCTCTGTGTTGATAGTTTTGTTTAGATGCTTATCTGAGGAGGACTGCAAGCTCTTGAATTGTTTGTGCTACACAGTGGAGACCAGACCGGTCGGACCATGGGTGGCAGGGTAGGCAACTGGAGGCAGTCATGCAATGCAGATGACAAGGGCGGGGTAATAGGAAAGGAGATGAAATTTGAAAAGCGAATGGTGAAAAAATTAAACATTATGAATGCCTTGCTGTAGGGAGGCTCAGAGAGGGAAGTAATGATGATTCTCAGATTTCTACCTGTGTCAACCACATAAATGGTGTTTGCTAAGACGGGAAGAACAGGAACAGAACCATATTTAAGAGAATTGGCCTATAAGGTAGGTCTTAGACATTTAGAACTGAGAGTCTCTCTCTCTCTCTCTCTCTCTCTCTCTCTCTCTCTCTCTCTCTCTCTCTGTGTGTGTGTGTGTGTGTGTGTGTGTGCTCATGTTCATTTGTGTTCATGTCTGTGCGTGGGGTAAATATGTTTGCTGATGCACACGCATATGTGTGTGCGTGCATGTAAAGACCAGAGATAAATCTTGGATTTTGTTCCTTAGGCACTGCCCACCTTGTGTGGAAGGATCTTTCATTGGTCTAGAACTCACCAAGTAGGCCATCTGGCTGTCTGGCAAGCCCCAAGGAGCTCCCTCCCCAGTGCTTTATAAGAGTTGTCTTGGTCATGGTGTCTGTTCACAGCAGTAAAACCCTAAGACCCGGTCAAAGGGGGTACACTGTATGATTGGTCTTCAGCAGATGGGTTTCCTCTGACTCTTCTGCATTCAAAGTCTGTCAGAAACAGCCTGCTGTACTTCAGGGATCTTCCCAATAGCAACACGACTGTACCCCTACCTGATACAATGCCTTGCCTTCAAAGTGGCTTTGAGTTGGGCACATGCCAATAATTTATCCAGACACAAAGAGTGAGCCAGCCAATGATGGATCAGTATGTCATATGATTAGCATTGAGCATTTACCGCCTAGATGTACATTAAATGGAAAGACCAGCGGGAATGTCAGGTTAGTATTATTCCTTCATAAATGCCCAGTCATAAACTCTTCCAGACAGATTTGTCCTAGCACAATGCAAATGGGACAAATAGAATGAGGCAGTATTTAAACTCTGCCCTCAACAGAGCTTAACAACCTGGTCTATCTGTGGAGAACACAGTGGGTTCTGAGGGACCTGATCCAGTTCATGAATACCGGAAGCGATTTGACAGATAGTAGAGTAGAGCTTGGTTTCTCATACAAGCTTTCGTCTACCACACTGTCTCTATTATTTATTCCTCACGTTTCAGGAAATGTAAGACACACAAAGGCATTCTCACCTGACACAGTGTGCAGCCGTCAGGATCCAACAGCCACCGATATAAATGCCCCCGCAGGTGATTCTTTCTCCATCCTTGATCGCCACCTGCCATGGGTAGTCTCCCTGTAAGAGACATGAGTGGTCACTGCTCTACTACTGGATGGTGGCAGCAACAGGCCACCCTGGGACATCTCCACATAAAGTCATGGTCCCCTGAGAGCACACATCCCATCACTGTTCTCTGGTGCAGGCTGGCCCTTGGAGGTCATGTGATTTTCCTGCAGGCTTACCACCTCGGCTGGCTTCCCTCCGACCACTCTTTTCCTGCGAATGTGAGAATTTCTTTTCACTCCACAGGATAGTTTAGGTAATAAGGACTTTATCCGTTTTCTTTCTTCAAGAAAGGAAGAGATCGTATCATTATTTTCTTGGAACCATCAGCTTGTGGGTAGACACTTCTTGGTTCTATCTATAATACATCTGTCTATCCATCCATCTGTCCATCCATCTCTCCATCTATCTTGGGGTGTGTGTTTTTGTGTGTGTGTGTGTGTGTGTGTGTGTGTGTGTGTCTGTGCATGTTACAGGTGTACACATATATGTCTATTTAAGACCAGAGGTCAATCCTCAGACCTTCCTCAGTCCCTTTCCACCACACTTTTTGAGATAGTCTCTCACCAAACATGGGACTCACTAACTGGCTAGGTTGGCTGGCAGTGAGCTCCAGTGATCTGTTCCCCTCCTTCACCTCAGCCCCGGCATTATAGACACCACCACCACCAGGCTTTTTACATGGGTTCTGGGATCTGAACTCAGGTCCTCCAGCTTGTAAATGATTATACATGTAACACATGCATACATGTTATATAGTATGTGCCAGAGCAGGCCTCATTCATCAGCAAGTAGTTTCGGAGATTAAACGGTACCGTTTACTTATTGGGAAATTCTGGCTCAGCACTAAAATTGACTTGATTTTCGAAAGTTCTGACTAAAAGTGGACTTGGGTAGGAAGCTGGCCGAAAGGTTAAACATTTACCAACCTCTAGTAGATGCCACATGGCAGGCATTACTACAGTGAGAACTCAGGGTGGGGTATGTGGCACATTTCGAACTCATCAGAATAATTATTACTATAAGTAATAATGTGTCAGCATATAACATATATATTAATCCTGAGAGGTCATGTACCAGGGACCCAGGATGATTGGATCAGCAGGCCTCTAGATGAGTGTGTGTGTGTGTGTGTGTGTGTGTGTGTGTGTGTGTGTGTGTGGTGTATTTGTCAATAAGAAACCAGCCACAGTAGAGTAAGGCTCAAAGCCTGAAGCTCAAGGGAATGTACAAGACAAGAGGATGGGGGTGTAGGATGCTTTCTTTATTCTCTCTTTAGATTTGCCTTGTCTGGAAAAGGTCAAGAGATCCAGAATCTTCTTGCACAAAGTATATTATCAAAGTTGGTAAAATTAAATAGTCAATAAAAGCAGTGCAGTCAAGATCAAAAGCCAGCCTTGCTTCCTGTAATAAATCCCTACCTTCTCATAGACTCACGTCTAACTCAGTTTGGCTCTTGGTGCACAACTGCCCAGGATACAGAGCTCCGGGGCTCCATGTTACCATGATTTATAACTGACAAAGGACAGGTCCATTCAACCAAGTGCATTCCTTTCCATTTCAGAAGATGCTTGAAATCTACTTATCGTTGACAAACTAAACTGCCTTGTCTGGCGGGAAAAGCTTCATGTGGAACTATGGAAATGAGTCACTTCACAATCGGTCATTTTAATTAACCTGGCTTTAAAATCGACCCTCAAGAATAATAGGGCCTTGCTTTTTTTTTTTTTTTTTTTTTTTTCTGGAGCTGGGGACCGAACCCAGGGCCTTGGGCTTGCTAGGCAAGCGCTCTACCACTGAGCTAAATCCCCAACCCCTGGCCTTGCTTTTCTTAAAAGCAATGGGGAAGGGGAAAGATTGTGTTATTTTTTTTAAACTTAAACTCAAAGTTTAAGTTTTTAAAGTTAAACTCAAAGTTATCTTTTTGCTTGAATTGATTATATATGTAATACATGCAACATCTTATAAAGTATTTATGTATACTATACACGTGATACACACATACTTGATATTAAAATGCTGGCTGAAACCAGTGAACTACCAGTATAAAAAAGCGAAAAGTTAACTCACCTGTGTCCATATCAGGAGTCAACATTTCTGTTTCTTCAGTCTCAATTTCAGTTTCTCCTCCTGTGATAAAACAATAGGAAAGCCATGCGGCTGGTGTTATGTGTTTAGACAAAATCCAATCACCAAAACGACTCAACTCGGATCATTTTAAGTATCACCCTCTTTTTGTAGACAGACTCCCCAAGTACGGCATCTGGTTTCCTTCCTATACATGGGTATCCTTAAAGATGCGGTGAACTCTGTGGAAATCTCAGAGTGCTGAGACTCAAGTCGTGCAGACACAACACTCAGGGCAGGGAAGAAAGAAAGCTTCTCCCCCACTCTCTTCACTTCCAGCTCTTTACATGGTGAAGAGAGCAGCCACTAGCCCTGACCAAGAGTCCAAGTGGGCATTAAAAAAGCCACTGTACAGTGTACATCGTAAGGAGCCTCCCCCAGGGACTATGTAACTAGGGATGTCTTCATGGTTTTTTTTTTAATAGGATTGGCTAGCTAGCATTATGGTCTGGGGTGCAAAAATTAAAGGAAAAGGGAACCCTGATGCCTTGCTTACATTTATCAGGACCTTTCTACCCTGCCAACCCTGGACCCTGTGGCAGACGGGATCATAATCCTATGACCTGGAGGTCCACAGGTAGATCCCCACCAACACGCTGCTCTGCTTGGGGTGAGGATATAACTGGGGACAGAACAGGCCAGACTGATAGCAACTTTACTTTGAGACTGTGTCTTGGATTTTGTTCCTAGATTTCTCCTGTTCTCTTCGGAACAGACATATAGGGCTCTGTTATGTCACGTGCCTAAGATGTCTTCCAGGGTATGAAGGGCTCCGCTCAGAGGCACTCACATGAGTACATGTATAATTTTTGCACACTTGTGTGAGTATTGTGTGGGTATGTGTATAAACACGTGTGCAGAAATCAGGACAACTTCACAGACTTGGTGCTCCTTCCGCTAAGTTCCTGGGGATTGGACTCAAATACACAGGAGCGATTTTCTATTTTTATCCATTAATCCACTAATCTTTTTGACAGATCTCATCATGGATGGAGCTAATAGACAGATGGGTGACAGAATGGAGATGATATTGTGATGTCTAACGCTGACAAAGGGTTAAAGTCTAGCCGGCGAAGGGGACTCCTGCAAATCTGTAAGAGAGGAGACTGCAGTGAAAGAAATCTAACATAAATCCAGGGTGCGAGTGGTGAGAAGATGAGAACAGGGGAAAGAAAAGCACAGGCAGGAGGAAGAGCCCTCACCCAGCCAGCAGACTGTGAATCTGACTGGAGCCATTGCCTGTTATCAGAGTCCTGGTGAATAATGAACAGCGCCACCACATGGCCGTGGGCCGCTAGCACAGTGTAAGGATGTATAGTTCTATGTTGGTGGATGAGGAGAAAGTGCAGACAAGATTTCAGACAAGGATGAGAGAACTGGTACTTAGCTCTAGGGAAGACTATTCTGGTGCTTCTTTTCTTTTCTTTTCTTTTTCTTTTTTTCTTTTTGTTTTCAGAGCTGGGGATCGAACCCAGGACCTTGCGCTTCCTCGGCAAGCGCTCTACCACTGAGCCAAATCCCCAACCCCCTGGTGCTTCTTTTCAATTAGAGAATCGCTTACCCCAAGACTTAAGCTCTCGCCAAGGAGATGTTTCAAAGGAATTCATACATCTGGAAGAGATGTTGATCACAGTGTGCTGGCGGGCTAAATAGTCCATTGCTCAAAAGTTTGAGCAAACTGAGAAAGTTGAACATATATTTTAGGAAGTGGCTAAGAGCCACAGAGTAGACAAACACACAGCAACACGGATAGAGCCTTCGAACGCAGTGCTTTGGAGCAGAAAGATAACAGGAAACATGAGATCTACAATACAATAAAAGATCTGATCGCTAGATCACACCTGAGTGGAACAGCTTACACACTCAACCACACTGTAACAGGGAAAAACGGAGCAAAGAAACAGGAGTAAGAGATGAGCAGGACAGGCCTAGGAAAACCCCAGTGATGATCAATGGAAACAGACCTGAGCAGTGCCATTAATCACTCCCTACCCCATCACTGTCATCTGAAGAAGGGAAGATGAAAAGGGAAGAAGGAAAGAAAGGAGGGAGAAAGGGAAGAAGGGGAATACCTGGGTGAGCAGCTTCAGAAGGTGAGAATGACAGTGAGACGGAGCACAATGTATTATTTGAGAACTGGAGTTTAGGGCAAGCATTGATTCTCAGATGGCTCATTCCCAGGAAAGAAATGCTAAAGAAAACCACAAACTGTTGTCTCTATGTGGGTTAAGGACTTGAGTCATTTTATACGGATAACTAAACAAGGGACTGGCAGGGGGAAAAGGGGTGGAGGGATAAGGTAGGGAGTGAATCTACTAGAACACACTTAGTTTGGAAATGCTGTAATGGTAGCTAGTACTTTCTGTGCTGATTTTGTAATAAAGTGGCTCCAAAGAGATGGAAGACTGGGGGAAACCCAGTGTGGTGGTTTGAACATGCTTGAACAGGGAGTGGCACTGTTAGGAGGTGTGGCCTTATTGGAGTGGGTGTGGTCTTGTTGGAGTAGGTGTGGCCTTGTTGGAGTAGGTGTGGCCTTGTTGGAGTAGGTGTGGCCTTGTTGGAGGAGGTGTGGCCTTGTTGGAGGAGGTGTGGCCTTGTTGGAGGAGGTGTGGCCTTGTTGGAGGAAGTATATCACTGTGGGGGAAGGCTTTGAGACCCTCCTCTTAGCTGCCTAAGGAACTGGTCTTCTGTTTGTCTTTAGCATAAGATGCAGAACTCTCAGCTCCTTCTCCAGCCCCACACCTGCCTGGACACTGCCGTCCTCCCGCCTTGATGATAACAGACTGAACCTCTAAACTCTTAAAACAGCCCCAATTTAATGTTCTCCACTGTAAGAGTTGCCTTGGTCACAGTGTCTCGTTACAGCCATGCAAACTCCAAGACACCCAGTTTATAAAATTAATATCAAGGTATGAAATGTGTTACATTTCATCTGCTGTCGATTTCTTTAAAAGCTTGGTTTTTGAGAAAAAGAAATGAGAAAGACATGGGAGATACTGAGCAGAGGTGGCAGTGTGGGGAAGCACACACTGTGGGCGGTTTTCCCGTTGATGTGACTGAAAGTTTATCACACTGAACAAAGGCTTGCCAGCTACACTAACAGCTGGGGCCTTGCTTGCTCAAAGCTCGGATCATACTCAGTTCATAGACATTATGAAAAGACAATTATCCTCTATATTATTGCAATATTCCAAGATATAAACGCTTACCTTGATCTGACCGTGCAAGGCCTGAAGAAAAACAAAACACAAAAGCAGGGTTTTACCACAGGGGGAATAACTTAACTGGGTGAAAAAACAAACCTATACCATGTTATTATACCCTGAAGTAGAATTGTAAATTCTTCTATTAAAAAATGGACTTACCTTTATGAATTTTATTCTTTTTGTCTTCTAAAAGCAAAACAAAACATTATGACAGATTATTTTTATTAAATAAAATATATATAAATCATTAATATTTCAGAAACAGTGTAACAACTTAAATTTAGTAGTAAATGGTGTTAAATGGTTTTAGTGTTAAAAAAGGAAGTCAAATAGCATGACACATTATCTTAATGTTGATTCTAATAATTTTTATCTTGCATTTAAACATATAACAAGTTCACTCCAGCAAGGGGATTATTGTAAGTTTAAAAAGAGATTAGTATTTTAGATATGTCTGAACAATACTCAAAAGCAAACTTACTATACAATTCTATGAAATTAAAACTATTTTTAATTACACTGACAAGGGGCGTGGTATCCTGGTCGGTTTGTTTGTTTTTTTTTTTTTTTAATTTGACACAAACCTAGACTATCTGAGAGGAGGAAATATTAATAGAGATTGGCCTGTAGGCAAGTCTGTGGGCATTTTCTTGTTTAATGACTGATGTGGGAGGGCCCAGCCCACTGGAGGCAGTGCCACCCCTGGTCACGTGAACCTGAGTTGTAAGATAACAGGCTGAGCAAGTCATAGACAGCAAGCTACACAAAACAAGCATTAAGCAGCATTCTTCCAGGGCTTTGCTTCAGGTCCTGCCTGTGGGTTTCTGCTTTGACTTTCCTCAGTGATGAAGTATGTTCTGAAAACAGGATGAACTAAACCTATTCCTTCCCAAGTTGTTTTTGGTCGTGGTGTTTTACCACAGCACTAGACAGCCCAACTATGGCAGAAAACTTCTAAGAGGTAAATGCAACCAAGAGATGATACAAACTTGCCTTGACTTAGTGACTTAATAGTCAGTGACACGTTGATTACACATTTCTGCTCTCACTTGCTCTTCTTTAAAAGGGAAGTAATACTGAAGGTGGCACTCATCCTAAAGTGGGACAGAGAGCTACTTCTACACAGGTCCACAACCCCCTTTTCCTATTAACCTTCTTTCTCTGCTACCTCTGGTCAGCGAGCTAGAAGAGAGGTTGAAGCATTTAAGAACCCTAATTAAAGTAGGTTTTGAAAAATCTAAGCCTACATTTTACCCCAGATGTTCAGATGCTCTTTAAAGGAAATGGTTTGATCTGATATCCTTTAAGGGATTTTAAAATATGTTTTTATTAAAAATATTTTTTCACATGACATATTTTGATCATAGGTTCCCCTCCACAAAGATCCTCTTTACCCACCCAACTCTATGCAATTTTTTTCTCTTCCTCTCTTTAGGAAAAAAAACAGGAAAGCAAACAAAAAAGCAAACCAGAATTAACAGAGAGAGAGAGAGAGAGAGAGAGAGAGAGAGAGAGAGAGAGAGAGAGAGAGAGTTTTAAGAACTGATTGTTTCAGTTTCCTTCCTGGTTGCTGTGATAAATTCCCTGAGAAAAGCAAGTTGGGGCTGAAAGGGTTCATTTTATCTCACAACTGCAGGTTCCATACCATCACCATCATAGCAGGGGAGACAAAGTTATGAGAACTTGAAGGAACTGGCTATATCAGGTCTACAATCAGAAACAGAGAGGAACCGGTGCATGCATGCCTGTACTCACCTCTCTTTATCCCCCTTTACACAGTTCAGAGCTGCCTGCCTAAGGAATGCAGCCACCTACAGTGGCTCTTCTCTCATGTGATCATGATAACCCAACACAGACATGGCCACAAACCAACCCTATCTAGACAATCGCTCACTGAAATTCTTTTCCACAGCAATTCTAGACTGTGTCGCGTTGACAAGTAAAACTGTCACACTGATATTAATGGGAAATTAAGTCTAGTAAGTCTAATACTGGAATTTCAAACGATGTCCAAATATGGTGTCCTACTGTAATATCAAACAATGTCCAAACATGTCAGTCCATGCACATATGTCCAACATTTACTCCTTACACATGAGAAACTTGTCCCAGGGCATTAGAATACGGAAACAGATTGATCCTACTGAAAAGATAAATACTGCTGGCTGGTCAACATAAGTATAAAACCTTTAGGAAACAGTTATGAGCACTTCAATGGATGCTTGAGCTACCTGACTCTGTCCTAGGGTCCTAGGGTACTTGCTGTACCTGTGTGGCTCATGCTCCATGCAGCAGCCTGGAATCTGCTATGGTGCGCATAAAAATGGCAAAAGCCATACGTCAGGTTTTCCTTCTCCCTGAAGCTGATCGTAAACATTTACAGGCATAGATAGCACTGGAGAAGTTCCATCAGAAGGCAGGGTATCCTGTTCCTCCCACTGCTTTCCTCGTCCCTACGACAACACCACCATCCTTCATCTTTCAGCCCAGCACCCTTGCAGGTCACCCTTCACTGCTCATTTGTTTCTAATCCTTCCAACCAGTGGCAAACCTTCAAAATATATCCAGAATCCAGTGGGGTTTGCGGGGGGGAAGGGGATAAGTGTCAGCAAAATACCATGATATTTATGTTTGAAACATCACAGTGAAACTTATTTTGTATGCTAATTAATAAAAATTAATTTCATTTAACTTTTAAGGCACAGCACAAGTATTTATTTACTTGGGAGGTTGTGCTGTGACATACGTGTAATGTACACGTGGAAGTCAACAAACAACTTCCTCCCTCATGTGGGTCCCAGAGATTGAATTCAGGTCAGCAAGCTTAGCAGCAAGCACCTTTTAGCCACCGAGCATCTCACCGTCCCATAAATTTAATTTTAAACCATACCAAATGCGCACGTAGACACACAGAGGCATTTTCATACCCAGGGTTCGATAATGGAGTAGAGTGAGCACGGGCTTGTGGATTACCTTCACAGCCACTCTCGTCATCGCCAGTGATGCAGTCCACCTCACCGTTACACTTATGTTGGTTTGGGATGCAAACTCCCGACTTGCAAAGGAAGGCTTGTCCTCGGCAACCTGTGTAATGACAAGTAGAAGTTATTTCCACTCTTCATCTCTCAGAGAGGCGGGGGCTGAGGCAACAGCTCAGTGGTAGCACACCCGTAGAGCATGTAAAGGCTCTGGACACACATGCGTGTGCGCGTGCACACACACGCACACACACACATACACACAGGAAACGAGACCTTACACTTAGTAATGGAGCTGTCTTGACGCTTTTCGTCACAGTGATGAGTGTGGCAGATTTGAAAGGTGGATCCGTCCCTACCTTTGCAGCACAGCTCATCACTTCGATCTCCACAGTCGTTGACACCATCACAGGCTTTCTCCTGAGGAATGCGCTTCCCATTCACACACTGGAAGGACTGACTTGTTGGGAAATCTGAAAAGCAGGGATTAGCTTCGTGAAAGCTATTTATGGTTTTGTGGTGTAACGTCTGTAACCCATTACAGGGGTAAGTAAGATTAAAATCAATGTGACTCGGGAAATGGTATAAAAAGGTGGGCATGGCGGTACATTCTTCTAGGTGCAGCACCCTGGAGGCTGAGACAGAGGGATCGCTGCAAACCCGAGGTCAGACTGAACTAAATGTCAAGATCCCATTAGAACCTGCTTATGATGGTTTGAGAGAGAATGGTTCTCATAGGCTCATGTATTTGAATGTTGGTCACTAGGGAGTAGAACCATTTAAAAGGATTAGAAGGATTAGGGGTGACCTTGTTGGAGGAAGTGTGTCACTAGGGGTAGGTTTTAAGGTTTCAAAAACTCAAAACAAGACCATTGTCTGTCTGTCTGTCTGTGCTCTCTCTCTCTCTCTCTCTCTCTCTCTCTCTCTCTCTCTCTCTCTCTCTACTGATCAGGATGTTGCTGTCAGCTACTTCTCTAATACCATGCCTCCATACTGCCATGTTCCCTGCTGTGATGATAATGGAGTAAAGTTCTGACCTGTAAGCCAGCCCTTAATCAAATACTTTCCTTTATAAGAGTTTCCGTGGTCACGATGTCTCTTCACAGCAATAAAATCAGTGACTAAGACATTACTAAATGCTATTTGCGAAATGGTCATATTGTCCAGCTGCCTTCAAAACATTTGTGCTTATATCTGTAGACTAGTGTGACTTCCCTTGGGGTCGAGGTGGCCTCTTTTGCTGTGGATGAAGGTTGATGCATGTACTTAGGTCTGGTCAGTGTGCTGAGAATACAAATGAGTACCGAGTGAGCAGCCATAAACAGGACCTATCTGTATCACCCTGTCTACAGCCCAGGGATGACGGTGGAAGAGGTGGGGTGGAAAGAATGTCAGAGCTGAAGAACGGAAAGAATGCTGTGAAGTCCTGCCATCTGCAGAAGACAGACGCTTGAGTACATGCACAGACTCCTTCAACATTTCATTATGGCCAGTAGAGGTGTCCACCAGGCCCCAGTCCCTTCCTGAGGAACTACTGACAGCGTGTGTGTGTGTGTGTGTGTGTGTGTGTGTACATGCATGTGTGTGTTTCTTCTTTAGTGGTTTAGGCAATGTTGAGTTGCTCATGCCTCAAAAAACAGCTCCTTACATATACTTATGCAAGCAGCCCTAACAAAGTCACCAGGGGTGGGGGAGGACAGCTGAACATGGTGGTAGGTATAGGTCTTTAACCCCAGCATTGAGGAGGCAGGGGCAGGCAGATCTCTGTGTGTTCAAGGCCAGCCTGGTCTACAACAGGAGTTCCAGGATGGCCAAGGCTGCATAATAAGACCCTGTATCTAAAAAAAAATTTTTAAAAAAATACAAAGGAAAGACTTGGCAAGAAGAAAAGGCTCACATGGGAGCAGGAAATAATACAGGGTACTTGTGGGTAATTTATTTATGTGATAATCATATACACAGTATGTTATGTGCATGTATGGTTATTAAAACTAAACACCAACACAAGTAAATAATCTCAGGATAAAACAAAACAAATCATTAAATGTATTGATTGCTAGGTCAGAGGACTCAGCCCAGAGCATGTGGAGAACTACTTCATGTGGAGAACTACTATTCCCCCTTAATTATTTATTATTTTTGCTCCAGCACTAACCCGGCCTCTGGTCTTTGAACACACATGGGCCAGACACTTATGTGTTCTTTGATTTTCTTAGCCCTGGAGAAGATCTGATTCTGGTCCTTGTCCCCACACATATGGCAAAATATTTCTATGTTAGGACAGAGGAGCAATGTGGCTGTGATTTCTTCAGAAACTGGGGCAACAGGGCGGACACTTAAGCATTTTAAAGAGACAGACGTAATGTTCATAAAATTGAGTGCTCAAAAGAGGTGCCGAGATTCTCTCTATGTTTAACGGACTTCCCCGCCATGGTCATTTGATTCCTCATGTTCCAGGAGGCACAGAGGCAGATAATTTTGCTTTCACCCAGGGACCTGGATAGCAGGTTTTGAGTGGCAAGGAAAGAACGGCGAGGTCCCAAAACTTACTAGGGGTATCACTGTCTCCTTGACAACCGCACATCCATCATTGTTTACTTACTACAGGCTTTTATGAGACAGGCGATCTTGATGGGGGTACATTACCAACCTGCATCCTGCGTGTAGCACACTACACCTGCCAAGCCATGGGAAGCCTTCGAACTCCTCTTGGTAAAGGTACACTCTGCCAAACTGGTCTCTACTCCCTGGCAACGCACATGCAGGCATTCGGTGGAGTTTATTTTGAGATTTACCGGTATATTAAACCTCCCTTGTATGTCACGAACACCCCTGCAAACAGAACGAATGGAGAGTGGGTGGAAGAACCGTCCAACTTGGTGTTTATAACCGTATCATAGGAAGTAAGGCTCCACAGGGAAAGAAAAACCCCAAATGGTTTAAAGATTGTAGAAGACACTAACATGGTCCTTCTCTCTGCCTTAAGATCTTCACTTGAGCCTGAACACCTCTGGGGTATTGTAAAGAGTAACTAATCTTTTTCAGCCCACCAGTCAGGGTTGAAAACACAGCAAACATTCGAGGACTATTGCTATTCCGATTTTATTAAGGAGGAGTGCTGCCTTTTATTTTGATGTTTCCCTCCCATCAGAGAAGGTCATTCCTGGCTTCTCCTTCTTGTGTCATTCTGTTCCTTCAAAAAGACAGTCTGTTGCCTTGATCAGAGGATTCTGGAAGTATACATCAGTAAATGTCAGTACAGATAATAGCTTATCTTTTGAGGGGTCTTGACCCCTGCTCCTGTTTTGGAATCCTTACATGGTTGATCTCATTATTGCTTAAGATCATATCCAGAGGTCAGGCACAGCCCCCAGTAGAGGGATTGGACCACCCACCCATCTAAAAAATTTTAACCCAGAATTGCTCCTATATAAGGAAACACAGGGACAAGGAGTGAAGCAGAGACTGGAGGAATCCAACCCATACACATACAGCCACCAAACCCAGACATTATTGCGGATGCCAAGAAGTGCTTGCTGACAGGAGCCTGACATAGCTGATTCTAGAGATGTTTTGCCAGAGCCTGACCAATATAGACATGGATGCTCACAGCCAACCATTGGACTGAGCACAGGGTCCCTAATGGAGGAGTTAGGGGAAGGACTGAAGGAGTTGAGGGGTTTGCAACCTCCATAGGAAGAACAATATCAACTAACTTGACACCCCAGAGCTCCCAGTGGCTAAACCACCAACCAAAGAGAACACATGGAGGAACCCATGGCTCCAGATGCATATGCAGCAGAGGATGGCATTGTCAGGCATCAATGGGAGGGGAGGCCCTTGGTCCTGTGGAGGCTCGATGCCCCAGCCTAGGGGGATGCTGGAGAGGTGAGGGAAGAGTGGGTGAGTGGGTAGGGGATAGAAGCAGGGGGAGGGGGATAGGATGGGGACTTCACAGAGGGGAACCTGGGAAGGGAGATAACATTTGAAATGTAAATAAATAAAATAACCAATTTAAAAAAGTGTGGAGGGGGAGACTTGGGAGGTCAACTTGTTTGAACTCTGTTTCATTTTGCTTTTACAATAAACTATACCTTTGATTGAACCTCGATAGTTTTAAGGCTGTATTTTGGCGTCTCTTTGGAGATTGAGTTTTGTTGTCAATTTTGACATTCTCTTTAGGACAGCAAACTGCTGGCTGTGTCTGTGATAAGCAACGTTTCCAGAGAGATCTAGTTCATGATGGCTCTGACCTAATGAATGATTTAATCCCTCGGCGAGTTCATAATACGATAGTCTTGTTTGGTATGTCAAGTGGGTACAGTCTCATTAGAGGAAGTAGGTCAGTGGGGCATATACTTGGGGGCCACATCCCGTCTCTGGCCCCCTTAGGTCTGTTTGTTTCTTGTCCACCATGAGAATCCTACACTACACGTTTCTATCACCATGACAACCTGCCTCACCTCAGACCTAGAAACAATGGACCGGTCATCACAGAGGGAGGCCTCTGGAACCGAGAGGCAAAATACGTGTTTTCTGTTGTGAAGTTTCTCTCCTAGACAGATTTTGCCAGTGCAATGCAGGAAGTAAGTCATATAATACCATTCTTTGACTTCTCAGTTTGTTCAAACTGTGTGGCAAGAACCTTTCTCGGTCTCCCAACAGCCCAGAAACAACGACTCACAGCAAGATGTTTTTCTGGGACATTCGGTTGCTTCCAGCTTCTCTTGAGGGGAAAATGGGTCAAAACGGAAAGTTGAGCAAAGATGTGTCAGAAATGGAAATAGCAAAAAGTGCTAATTTAACACAAGTAGTAGACTAACTAGAGTGAAAGGCAAAAAGAGAAAACAAGAGGGTATTTCTAGTTTCTGAGTCTACAATGAAGATACAGAATAGTCATAAAAATAAAAAAAAGGCACTGGGGCATGTAAAATTATACAAAATATGATAAATGGGCTGGGCTGTGGGTGGTTGGTCATGTGTTGTCGAGCATGCATAAAGCATTGGGTTTCATTTCCAACACTGCATCAGCGAGGTGTGGTGGCACAGGCCTATAATCAAAGCACTTTTGGAGGTGGTCACCAGAGGTCATGTGCTGAAGGTCATCCTTGGCTCCATGGTGAGTTTGAGGCCAGCCTGGACTACATGAGACCCTGCTTCAAAAACAAAGCAAAGAAGATATATTAGATACCAACAAGCCTCACTGGCTGAAATCAGAGAAGTCTGTCCTTTAACTCATGCAGTGTATGGGAAAAAATACCAAGGAATTAGAGACCAAGACTTCACTACTTCGTGGAAATGACAGGTTTGCTGGCTACAAAAACTATCAGAAGTATGCCGCAGCTCACCCAAGTCAGAAAAGGCCCACCCATGAACTCATGCAGCTTGCTTCCCTGCATGACATCTACACAAGTTCAAGACAGCAAAAACAACAAAATCCCAAGTGGGTGGGGAGAGACTCAGTGAGGCCTGGCTCCCTCTGAGGAGCTTGGCAATTGATAACTACCCTGGGGAGGGTCATTTTTCCTTGGGGGTGTGGCCACTATTCATGGTTCGGTGAGTGGCTCTCCACCCATGCATATACTGTCAGCATTGAAAGGACTCAATGGGTTATAAAAACAGGAGAGGGGGGAAAAAGAAAAGAAAAATGGAAATATGTGGAGTTGGGAGGGAGGAAATGTTAGGGAGAAGGAGGAGCAGAGATAATGTGGATGGATGTGACCAAAAAATATTATGACTTGTATGAAATTCTCAAAGACTAGGGATATATATACATACACATATATATGTATATATATGAATAGATTTAAAGAAAAGAAAGGGAAAGATATACGACTTGCTTATTATAACAGATATCTATTTCATAAGCCTCTGAATATAAGTATTTAAAATAAAAAATCAAATTTCAACAAATTTTTAAGGGTGATAACCATAGAGGGACAATTTACAACAATGCAGTTAACTAGGAAATCAATAAGCAATAGTTAATTAGAAGCAATTAACTATTCATTATGAATGTATTCATTTGTAAAGCATAGAAGAAACTTCAAAACTGCATCCGAAAGGAAATGGTGCTGGGAAATTCGGATATGTTCTGAATTGAACCATAAATAAAGTGTCACTGACAGAAACCAGTAGAGTGCAGATGAAGCATTCCCAGAGGGAGCTGCACCTTAGATACCTCTGTTAGTAAAGTAAGAGAAACTGCAAATGGTTTGAGTTAAGCATTCAACTCAAGGGGTGAGTAAACGAGTCAAAGCAGGTCTAGGGCTGAACTCCTTCATGGGCACGAGGCTTAGGCTCCATCCCAGCGCGGACTCCTTCAGTAACGACTAATAACAATACAAGAGGGGAATTAAATAGGAAAAAGGGATCTAGGTAAAGACCGCACAGAGCAAGGATGTAGACAAGAGCATCTGCAAGTACAAAAATAAGACTAATCAAAGACACCTCGTCGAGGCTGACAAAGAAAGAGAGGGAGGGGCCTAAATAAACAACGTAAGATCAGAAAAAGTAGACGCCATTCTAGATACAGAGAAACACACAGCCAGAAATGTATGTGAGGCGTGAGAGTCTCCACAGGATTCCATTGGCAGGTGCCCTGTGTTCGCAGGGCGCTGAGTGCTAGCTAACCCGGGACATTCATTTTCCACCTCCGTGCTGTGAGGTGGGTAGTCGCACTCTCAGGTTACAGATCAGGCAGACTCTGTAGAGAGATTAAGCGGTCAAAAAGAAAACCGTTGGAGGTGAACTGTTGTGAGGGAACTGCTCTGAGACAATCACTCACAGTGGAAATCCGAGGTCGAAGCAGGCCACGTTGGCTTCCACCGTGCTCCAGCTATTTTTACATATGAACATTTTCTCATCTTGGTCCACGAGTTTAACTTGAACGATTCCCTCTGTGTCTGTGCTTCCATAAATTAAGGAAACATTAAACTTTTCTGTAATAAAAGAACAAACAAACAAACAGTATTTCAGTATATGTTTTCTCTCCTTTCCACGTATCTTTATTAAAATACCAAATTTCAAATGAACTTTGAATGTCATAATGATTTTAGCAAATGATACGCTATTATTTCATGAGAGCTAATTCTCACAGCAATCCTTAAAAGATGGCTACACTGACTTCAATCCAAGACACTACTTATTTACTCAAGTGGTGAATTGGAATTTGCTTTACTAACTGTGGTGGTTTGAATGTTAACGGCCCCATAGGTTCATATATTTAAATGGTGGTCTCTAATTGGTGGAACTGTTTGGGCAGGAGGTGTGGCCTTGTTGGAAGAGGCGTGTGCCTCTGGATGGGGGGATTCAAAACCTTATGCCAGATCCAGAGTCTGTCTGTCTGTCTGTCCCCCCCCTCTCTGTGTGTGTGTGTGTGTGTGTGTGTGTGTGTGTGTGTGTGTGTGTACACCAGCAGAGGCTATAAAAGGGTTTCGAGTCTCCTGCACAGAAGTTACAGGCAATTGTAAGCCACCCAACACTGGTACTTGGGAGTCCAAATTCTGGTGCTCTGGAAAAACAAGGAGCTCTCTTAACCGCTAAGCCATGGCTCCAGCCCCCTCATAGCAAGACCTTTTCACTGAATACTGAGTGGATGGCCTAGCGACTAATCCCTTTAATCAAGCAGAAGCAAGAGTAGGGAGATCCCCATGGGCTCAGCGCCACCTTGGAACCACCTGACTCAAGGAAAGGCTATGTTCCCACGACCCCCGGTTATTACTTCAATCACTACTATCTAAAAGCAGCTTATAAACGATGGGTCATGACCCTACATAGGGTTGTTTGATTGATCATAGGTGGCAAAAGTTGGTAAAAGGTTCTTGAAAGCACAAACAACAGTTAATTAGAAATCAAAGTTATAGGTAGCTGGTGGTGAGGCTGGATTAATTCCAGTGATCAGAAGGCAGAGGTGGGTAGATCTTTATGAGTTTAAGGCAAGCCTAGGCTACAAAGAGAGTTCTAGGACATCCAGGGCTAGTGTAGCCGTCTCTTTAAAAAAAAAAAAAAAAAGAAAAATGTGTAATGAATGTAAGGTGTTTCTGGCAGTGCATAGCCATGTTGCTTCACGTTGACTTCACTGCAGCTCACGTGATGTCACCGCGGCTCACGTGACGTCGCTGCAGCTCACGTGACGTCACTGCAGCCAGGGTTCCCAACAGCCAGGGTTCCCAACACACAACACTTCACTGAGCATGTGTCATGCCATGCAGTGTGAATGAACGCTGCCAGAGTACTTTGGCTCAGATCCAAGACTACTGTCCCTACCTCCCCCTACCCCCATGTGTACAAAGCTTTTTGCTCGTACAGAATCATAATGGTTTAATTATAGGAAACAACGACCTCTAGAATTTCCCTGCCATCATTTTTCAGCACAAATGAGCCTTCGATTGGTGCCCGTTTTTGGATTGGATTGTGTTAGAATGTTTGATTTAAAAAAAAAAATTGCTGTTTGAGTTCCTGACTTCAGTGGTATATATTTTTTTTAATTAGGTGAATTTTGGCTTGAGATCAGGACAGAGTTTCCAACAATTTCTGAAATGGTTGTAAACATCCTTCTGTCACGTTGTACTATGTATTTACGTGAAGCAAAATTCTCAGCACTGATGGACTCTAAAATCAAAATATTGGAAAAGCACTGACGATTGTGTTCTACAGTGTCAAATATTCAGGCAAGATTTAACACATGTAAAAATAGGTACATCCATGTGTCCTGGCTACTTTTTAAGTTCTTTTCCTACCCTTTATCCCTCTAGTGTCCATCCCTTATTACAATATTGGAGAGAAAGAAGGATGAGTGGGGGAGCCCTGAATCTATTTTTTTCTTTTGTTTCTTCTTTGAGCATGACTACTGGCAAACCACACCCAACCCCTCCCCCTCCGCCCGCAACGACCGACAACCATTCTGGGCCCTAGTACTTATATAATCTCTGAAAAGTTCCCAGAATTCCAAACATCACCCAATCACAGAAACTCTCTGCAGCTGGCAAACCACGCCTCTGTGAGAGCGCGAGGCTAATCATAGTCAGCTGCTGTGTTCAGTCTGAAGCGGCCCCTTATCCCCACACCTGGGATATTTTCAGAGTCACTTAAAAATTTCCTGAGTGAAAAGGGGGTCACAAATGGAACAAAGTTTAAGAAGCCCTGGTCTAAAGAATTTTAAGTTGTCATTAGAATATTTCACAGCAAAAGCATTTTGTGGCTGAAAGGATGGCATATCGCTGCCCTCTTGTTCGGGTGGTTTGCTCGCGCATGTCTTTCCTACCTTCAGCTGTGCATGTTCCATTATTCGAGAACTTTATCTCCGGGTGAAGACATTCGAAACTCTTCAGGTGACAGTATGTCGGGTAGCCTCTTCCATTAGTGGCGCACACGGGGGTCCCGGCCTTTGGACACTGGTAAGGGAGTTTGCAGGCACAGGTTCCCTCGATACATTTCTGCCATGGCTGGCAGAAGACTTTGTCACAGGAGTGATGCGTGTAGTTTTTCAGTAAGCATTTCTGCTCTACCAGATCCTCCTGAGGCTGACCTGAGGCTGGTGTGTTCTGTGAAGAGGGAATAACAAATGAATGTTTTCTGTGCTCTCAGAATGTGAGGAAGTGAAGGAACAGAACAAAACGCACTTAGCCAGCAGCACAGGTGAGGGTACGGCTTTGTGAATCAGACAGCCTGACTCCCGGCCCCAGTTTTAGGCAGGTTATTCTCCTGAAACCTGAGTGTTCTCATCTGGACAGTGAGGGTGATAGCTCCTGCTCCTTGAAGTTTCGTTCGAAGGATTAGAAGCAATGTCACTAAGGGTTGCCAGGTTCCAGGAACACAATTAATTGAGCGACTATAAAGAGGCTGAGATAAAAGTGTGAATCCCGGTGCCATGGTACAGAGTAACAAAGTAGAGGCTAAATACAGTCTCACGGGATGAATTTGATCCTTGTCGTTTATTAATTCTGTTACTAAATGCAAAACTGTTTAATGACCTACTAGTAAATGTAAAACGATGCTAGGATGAGTGGGACAGTCTCTGTCTTTTAAGGGCTTGATTCTCCGATGATGATGATAACGAGATAGGGATGTACAGTATACAACAGATCAGTGTTATACGAGGCAGAGGGTGTGTGCAGTAAATGTGCTGCAAAGACAACATGGTATTTTAGGAGAATCAGGGTGGAGCATGTCTTCCTAGGAAGGCCAGGGCAAACAGGCTGGAGCTAGGAGAAGCATGGCTGCACAATATGTATTTGGTTGAGCCAGCAGTCCTGACCCTGGAGTGAACAGCACTGAGTGCTGTAGATGAGCGGTCACTGGCTAGCTCTGAACCTGGGGAAACAGAGGCAGCGAGAGTGCAGTGTGATGAAGGCTTTGAAAATTATTGGGCAAGGTGAGACAGGATCCAGTACTTTCATCCATGCGGGAGGTCAAGGTGGGTTTCATGGGGAGTGATGGATGACGCTTTCCCTCCTCCAGCACCACCATTGGACGTACACATATCAAATTTCATTAATGGCTGGGCAGTGGTGCAACACCTTTGATTCTAGCACTTGAGAGGCAGAGGCAGGCAGATCTCTGTGAGTTCAAGGTTAGCCTGGTCTACAGAATTAGTCCTAGGGCAGTCAGGGTTACGCAGAGAAACCCTGTCTTGAAAAACAACAATAAAAATTCCATTGATGACCAATCTCTCCCTATGAGTTTATTCTCCATGTTCTTGAATAATGTATTTTTATTGATATGCCATTAAAATAAAATTATGTTCAAGGGCTAGAGAGATGGCTCAGTGGTTAAGAACACTGACTGCTCTTCCAGAGGTCCTGAGTTCAATTCCCAGAAACCACATGGTAGCCCACAACCATCTGTAATGAGATCTGATGGCTCTTCTGGTGTGTCTGAAGACAGTGACAGTGTACTCACATACATAACATAAATAAATCTTTAAAAAATTATTTTCAAAAATATAAAGATGAGTGACAAAAGACTAATTTTTGAATTATTAAGGTGTTTATGTGTTTAAATTTTAAAATTCAGAATGTATTTATTTGTATAGCAATGAGATTATAAAGGAATAAATTTATGTATCTTACAAACACATTCTTAAACATTTTAAGCAATTATTAGTATAACTTTGTGTTGTGTGTCATTATTCCTGAAAGGACAAAAATGTAAACAAACATCTACTCAGCCCAGACTGGGAACCAAGGACAGACCAAAGTGAGCTTACCCCCAAAGTCCAATTTCCTGAGCCAACGGGTTTTACTGGGAGTTACTTACAGAAGTACTGGTGAGGGGTTACTTACAGAAACAGAAACGACTCAAAGGACCACCAAGAAGAGCTATATCACCAGAAGCCCAGACAGCACGTATGATGGGCCATGAAAGCTGGAACACACTAGTTTGCTATATTTTATTCCCTAACTGCAAAAAAAACTTTCTGAGGCATTGTACCTCTCTGGAAGGTGACTGCATAGTCCTTGGGGATGAGCTAAGCAATCTTTCTTTTCTATAAATTCAATGGTTCCAGTCTCAACCCTGCTGTCATTTAAATGACCCAGCAGGCTAAATGCATTGTGCCAGGTCCAAGAAGGACAAATGCTTTGGACTCTTCAGACTCCTGGGAAGGGGGCAAATGTTGCTTCCTCTCTGGAGAGGTTTTGATTTTGTTAGCTATGTCTGCTTATGAGCAATATTTACTGAAATAAATCTCACGGACTGCAAACTGCTGGGCCTCTGATCCTTAACTTGATGGAGGAACAGACCACAGAGGGGCTAACAGGTAAGAAATAGAAAGCTACAGGAGAAGGCATAAATAAACGTTCCAGGTCTTGTGCAAATAGTGACGCAGTGACAGTTGTGACATGAGGCACATTTCATTCTCATTTCATTCCTTAGCTGTGCCTCTCCCTGGGGGCAAGGTGTAGTTGGGTACACTTGGACTCTGGGCTTAGCTGCCCTTTGCAGCTGAGCACATCAGGGACCAGCCTGGCCCTGTCCAATCTACAGATTTGTATACTAAATAAATTTATATATGGGATGTTGAAGTGACTTAATTACTATGACATTTTCCCCAAGCCAGAATGATTTCCTAGAAAACCACTAAGGATTAAAAAAAAAAAAAAGAAATATTAAACAGAAAGAGGAGGAAGAGAATGAGGAGGAGGAGGAAGGGGGAGAAGGAGGATGAAGAGGAAGGGGAAGAGGAGGAGGGAGAGTAAGAGGGGGAGAAGGAGGATGAAGAGGAAGGGAAGAGGAGAAGAAGAACAATAAGAAGCAGAAGCAGCAGCAGCAATACAAAGCTTTGTTTCTTTTTCTGGATGAGTGACTTGGATCCCAAGAGTAATAAACATCCATATCAGATCCTTCCCAATGGAAGAATGTTGGGTGCACTATAACGTAATTCCTCTCACTGTGGTCTTCAACTGCACTTTTTTTATTGGCTCCATTGGTCTGTTCAGCTTGCCCTATCCTTAGGTGCCAACCCTGCTTCTGATGGAAAGTGATGGGTTAGACACTCCCACCTTCAAACCAAGCAAATGCTCCGCCTAGGTTGAAAAGTAGGATGTTTATCAGTCCTTAATAACGAATCATTTCAAATTACATAGGAAATTCAATAATGTCTTTATCAATTTTGGTTGGGATCTTTTTCTTATTATTTTTAAGAACAAATATCCTTCCTTTCCTAGAATGCAGTTGGAGCTGGTGGGAAGACGGCTGCACAGTGTGGGCAAGAAGGGGGGATCCTGCACACTTATCTCTAATTGTTTCAAAAAATAGAAAATACTGTTTTGAAATCAACTTTATTATTTTGCCTCGGAGATTATAAAGAAAATCACTGGCCTAGTTAGTTTTTGTGGTTATCCAGATCAGAGTGAGCAGTATATATAAGACGACATCATTTGCTCTCCAGTCTGCCCCCCCACCACTGTAATTTGCATCTAATGGTTCTATAGCAGTTTAGCTTGTTCCCTGGGTCTCACTGCTGTATTATTTATTTCTTAACAATGCACGTTTCCCACAAATGCTCCTTCCATCCAGCAGACGTGCGCCTGGGTGTGCAATCACAACTCTAAAGAATAAACAGTGTCGGGCTGGAGAGATGGCTCAGTGGTTAGGAGCACTGACTGCTCTTCCAGAGGTCCTGAGTTCAAATCCCAGCAACCACATGGTGGCTCCCAACCATCTGTAATGAGATCTGATGCTCTCTTCTGGTGTGTCAGAAGACAGCTACAGTGTACTTATAGATAATAAACAGTGTTAGTACTGGACGGTATTACTCCATTTTTCTCAACAGAGGTTTTCTCTCTTTCATGCTTGTGCTTCAGGGTGTGAAATCTGAGCCTCCTGCTCCTGCTGCCATATCCAAACTCGTTATGCCTGGTTTGGTTTCTTTTCCTGTGATAAAACACGATCGACTAAACTCCTGTTGCCATTCCTCTACTCTAACATCATGGAGTTCTTTCCCTTGGGAACTGTTAGCCCCGATGAACTCCTTCTTCTATAATTGCCTTTGTCGTGACTGTTGTTTGCTTGTCTGTTTGATTGCGAGACAGGGCTCAGTATGTAGTTTTGGCTATCCTGGAACTCTTACGTAGATGAAGCTGACCTCGAACTCACAAAGATCTGCTTGCCTGTCTCCCAGGTGCTGGGATTAAAGGTGTACAACACTGCATCGATGGTTACGGTGTTTTATTGCAGCATCAGAGAAATAGTTAATACAAGTCTCAAGGCAAAGCAGCTTAAACAGATAAATAAGAACACAGTGAGGTCCCTAAAGAATTCTTAGAACTGTTAAAGCAAATAGATCCTACATAGCTATTGATCCAGGGACAGCAGAAGCTTTGAAATGACGAAGCTAACTTTCACTAGTGTTCTAGTTTGGTTTCTTTTCCTGTGATAAAACACGATCCAACACCTTGGCTTACAGATTGCAGTCTAGCACTGAGGATAAGCCAAGTCAGGAACTCAAGGCAGGATCCTAGAGAACTGACTCACAGACCATGGCGAACAACCACTTCCTATTGGCTTGCTCAGTTACATTTCTTTTAACAGCGCAGGCACACCTGCCTAAGGGATGGCACTTCCCACAATGCAGTGGGCCCTTCCCCATCAATCATCAATCAAGACAAGGCCTCACTGTACTGGCTAGTTTTGTGTGTCAACTTGACACAAGCTGGAGTTATTACAGAGAAAGGAGCCTCAGTTGAGAAATGCCTCCATGAGGGTTGGGGATTTAGCTCAGTGGTAGAGCGCTTGCCTAGCAAATGCAAGGCCCTGGGTTCAGTCCCCAGCTCCGAAAAAAAGAAAAAGAAAAAAAAAAGAGAGAGAGAGAGAGAGAGAAATGCCTCCATGAGACCCAGCTGTAAGGCATTTTCTCAATTAGTCATCAAGGCGGGGAGGACCCAGCCCATTGTGGGTGGTGCCATCCCTGGGCTGGTGGTCTTGGGTTCTATAAGAGAGCAAGCTGAGCAAGCCAGGGGAAGCAAGCCAGTAAGAAACATCCCTCCATGGCCTCTGCATCAGCTCCTGCTTCCTGACTTGCTTGAGTTCAGTCCTGACTTCCTTTGGTGATGAACAGCAATGTGGAAGTGTAAGCTGAATAAACCCTTTCCTCCCCACCTTGCTTCTTGGTCATGATGTTTGTGCAGGAATAGAGACCAATTTATCAGAGGCAGTTCTTCAACTGGGGGTTCCTCTTCCCAGGTATGTCAAGTTGACAACCAAGGCTAGCCATAATTGGCCAGAGTATTCCAAATACACAAAATAAGTAGCAAGAGGGGTTGGGGATTTGGCTCAGTGGTAGAGTGCTTGCCTAGGAAGCGCAAGGTCCTGGGTTGGTCCCCAGCCCCGGGGGAAGAAAAAGAGAAAGAAAAATAAGTAGCAAGAGGTAGGTGGAGCTCTAGCGACTCACATTGTTAAGTGCAAAGCTGCCTAGATCACTTGCAGGAGCAAGGGCCGTGTTTAAGAAAGGAAGGAGCATCAAAAGATGAAAATAGATGGTGCATGGGTTTAAACGCCATTGCGTGACACGCCACAAGGAATACCAGACCTAAGATAGAACGCCCTGCTCCAAACTGGGTGGGGCACTACTCCAGAAACAATGCAATGTACCTTCTGCAAGCACACGGACTATTAAAGGAAAAGGGATGCCCCACCTACATAGAACTTTTAAGCATTTTATTTTATTTTATTTTTAATCCTGTGTATGTGTACATGTAGGTGTGTGAATGTGTACATGGAGTTGTGTGTATGTGTACATGGAGTTGTGTATGTGTGCACATGAATGCAGATGCCTGTGGAGGCCAGGACAGGGCATCTGATGCCCTGGAGCTGGAGTTACAGGTGATTGTGCACCGCCTGATGTGGGTACCGGGAACCGAACTCCAGAAGAGCGTTAAGCACTCAGAGTTTGTGAGCTTTGTATCCTTGCCCTGCATAGAATTCTTGAAGAGGATAGATGTCTTAGAGTTTCATTGCTGTAAACAGACACCACGACCAAAACCAACTCTTATAAAGGACAACATTTAATTGGGGCTGGCTTACAGTTTCAGAGGTTTGGTCCATTATCATCATGGTGGGAAACGGTCAGTCAGACATGGTGCTAGAGAAGGAGATGAGAGTTCTGCATGTTGATTCGCAGGCTGCAGAAGGGGACTGGGAAAACACTGGGCATAGCTTGAGCATTTACAACACCTCAAAGCCTGCCTCCACAATGACACACTTCTTCCAACAAGGCCACACCTTCTCCAATAAGGCCATACCTCCTAATAGTGCAGCTCCCTATGGGCCAAGCATATTCAAACACACAAATCTATGGGGGCTGTTCCTATTCAAATCCACACAGTAGAAAATGAGAGGTTCACCAAAGGCAAGGCTTAGTGTTCATGATCAAGACTGAATCCTGCAGCCCATGCTGACCCCACTGTTCCTGCGAGCTTTCTTCACGGAGCCCCGGTGACTGGGATGAGGAGAGACACACTGTTGGATCTTTCTTATTTAATATAAGCTTCCCAAACTTTCTGGAAAGACAAAGATTCAAGAGAAACCTCAAAAAATATTATTTTCTTATTTCTTAGACTGTCAAATGAGAAACGCATACTAAAAGAATTATTTCCTGCATGTGCTGAATGTACTATTCAATTGTTGGGATGAGATTTACTGGAATCTGTGCAGAGCAAGTCTGAAGAATGGACATCTGACAGACTTGTGTCCTCTAAGCTGAAACAAACTAAAGAAACCTTTTTTTTTTCCAAAGATGTGTTTATTGTATGTATATGAGTACACTGTAACTGTCTTCAGACACACCAGAAGAGGGCATCGGATCCCATTACAAATGGTTGTGAGCCACCCTGTGGTTGCTGGGATTTGAACTCAGGACCTCTGGAAGAGCAGTCAGTGCTCTTAACACTGAGCCATCTCTCCAGCCCTGAGAAACCTTTAAGAGGTAAGACTGGACATGTGAGTGGATGGGAGTCTGGGATGGGGCAAAAGGGAAGCTACATAAACATTTACATTTGTCTCACACCAAGAGTTCCGAATTTGAGGCCATAGCCACTGAAATAACATACTAAGAACTGTATTGAATGTCTACTGGCTACCTTTCCTGTATATAATCTCAGTTATCCCACTTAGCATCCAGTTTTACTAATACAAAAGCCAAGACTGGGGACATTAGCCAGAGTATGGAAGAGACTGACCCAGTGGTGTCAAACCACAGTTCACCATCCAGACTAGAAATTTCAGTTGACTTATAGTTCTGAATCTCAGAGATACATTTTGTTCTTCCATACAATCACAAGGTCATCCTGAAAACAGTCACACACACTAAAGAACTTGCATGTGACATTGGGAGAACCGAATGCAAGCTTCATGTATCTTCTTCAGTCGCTCGCTCTCCTTTTGAGACAGGGTCTCTTGTCATGTCTGGCTTTCATATTGGGACTAGGATCCCAAAGTCAGGCAGGCATTCTTGCTTGCACAGAAAGCACTTTACCCATTTCGAAATCTTCCTATGCCCTTAGGGAGCGTTCTTAGACAATATTTGTGAAATCCGAAGAAGCAGCAACGGGGGAACCTAGGTCCTCCCTGGCCTGGCCATTGACTTGGCTTTCTGATTTGTTCGATTACATCCTTGACCAGGCAGGTAACTTGATATCTGTTGCCACTGACAATAACCACCGACTCCAGGACAGCGTCTGATAAATCTGAACTAGCATGTTCAATTTCTTTCTCTTAAGTATCTAACAGTCTCTCTCTTTCCAAATTGATCTGTGGGGGTTGGCATGTAGTTTGGTGTTACAGCATGTGTCTAGCCTGTGCTAGGCCCTGGATTTGATTCCCAGCACCACCAGCACCATGACCACCAACACCAACACCAACGACTTCCTGAAAAAGCATCTTCTGTGCTCTCCCATCCTTTCCCAGATGGAGGGTCTTCACTGGACCGTAAATTCCATGTTGTTTCACATGATATCACCAGGTACTGATCCTTAAAAGTTCTTGTTCTGTAGGACCACCCCCAACTGTGAATGTCCTACGGTGGCAGGACTGTTAGGATAAGACGGCTGGAGTGACTCATCCACTCACTCAGCTGTCTGCACACAATATGCTCAAATGGGTGAGTACACATGTATAGACCACACACAGCACACACAAGAACGTTCTAACAAATGGGGGTTTGACTGAAGTTCTCCCTACTCCCAGACCCAATGAGGGTTGGGTCTCTTATATAACAGACAATGAAGTCCCCATCCATGAACCTGTTATGAAGGATGTGATAAGTCAAACACACCAGAGCACACACTATGTTACTCTCGTGGTAAAGAATAACATCACAGGACTGTTCAAAAGGTGACTAAGGCATTCATAGGCACCTGCCAAAAGCAACCCAAGGGGCTCCCCTCACATAAAAGGAGCTTAGTGCAGAGGCACCAGAGCTGGAGAATATCGGCATTTTTTGGCAGAATGACTTTACTGTGACGCCCAGAGTCACTGTGATTGGATGTACTCAGTGGTGTTTGTGGATGCTGTGGTTGGGTAAACGCTTTGTCCTGTGAGTCTGAAGGGGTTTCTGAAACTGTTAAAACCTCGCTGAAGTTCAGGCTGTGACAAAGCAACAACGGGAGAGCCTTCATGGCAGAAGTAAAGTCGAGAAGTATTTGATGGCTCAGGTTTCCATCAGGAATTCTGTACTTCTCGGTGACCTCTTTCCACTGGCCAGCTGGGAGAGAGGAGTCATATTCTCTGTTTGGATCTAAAGACCCGCGTGCTGAAGCCTGGCTTCCCAGCTTATAGCGTGACAGGAAACTTTTAAATGGGACCTCGTAGAAGGAAGTGATGTCACAGGACTCAAGTCAATACTTTTAAAGGAGATGTCAGGACTGCTATCTATTCCTGTCTTTTCGTTTTCTGGGCTTCATAAAGTGAATGGGTCTCCTCTCCCACACAGTCCTGCTGTGAAGTACCGTGAGGTCACAGGCCCGAAACAGCAGCTCCTGACAACGAGAGACTAAGATACCCAAAACTTTGGTCCAAAACAAAACTTTTCTCCTTATAAGTTGATTAACTTGGACAATTTTTTTTGAAAAACAAATACTCTTAAAAAAACACTTCAGTTTGTCTGGAAACCACTTTGACTTGGGCCCAGGCCTTGCCAGTTGTCTTTCTTGCAGAGGGCATCCACACAGATGGTACAACTGAGCCCCTATGAAATGAGGGACTTGGAGGGGACTTGAAAGCGACGGACGTCAGGTGTGCATAATCACTGAGAAGCAGCCTCACTGGTGCACAATAAGGCTGCTTCTAGCATCCTACAGATGGTCTCCTGTACAGCTTCTGCCTTACAGCCTGGGTCTTTATGAGTTTAGGAAAAGTCAGCATCGAGATCAGCTCCGTTATCCCTGGGCTAGACTCGGTGATGGCCAGCTCCTTGGTGGGACTGAAAGACGTCAAGCCACAGAGCCATCACCACATATGAGTTAGATGTACCTTGCAAAAGTTATGACTCTACCATACCCCATCTATAGGGACATTACAAGAAAAGGACACCGTGCTTTGGAAAACACCAGGGCTGAAACCACCCAAGCTTTGGTTGGCTTCAAACTCTAGATATTGATTTCTCTAAATGAGGGGGTGAACTCCTGATTGATCTCAGATCACTGGTCAGGATAGTCTACCGAAGCTAAGTATGCGATGAATGAACAATGAGCCTTGGGTGAGCCACTGTGTGTGCTCCTATTGCTTACTCAATGGGGATGGACGGTCTTCTAATAGACTCACTACCCGAATAGCTCCAAGTGGATTCCAGTTCCACTTACCTCCAAATAGTTCCAGGCAGTTTCACCTCTAACTCAAGTCTACACCCTGGTCTAGTAGGAAGAAGCTCAAAATCAGTCCTTCCCCCGAGTCTCTAAGCAATGAGAAATGAGGAAAGGCAAGGGCAAGAGGACCTTACCCTGAGGAGACTCTAGGAGATGACACAAACCCCAAGCCACTCCAGATTTAAGTTCTTTGCTGCGGTTCAGCCTCAGATGCGTGGGCTGGCTGGTAACTGTGGGAGGCATTTGATTACGCATGTGTAGACCAAGTGTTTCCTAACCTCCAGTTGCCTGCTGCAACCCTCAGCTGTGACTAGCTCAGAGCCTTTCTCAGAGGCAAGACTAGGCCCCCTGTCGTCTCCAGTTGGCTGAAGTGTGAACAAGCTGTTTCTGGCAATCTGCTGTCTCTGTGACCACCATATTGCACAACAAAGGTGCAATATGGGTCTCTCTGATGGGATCGATTTATTTACCCGGGGGGGGGGGAGGGGAGCGAGTCATAGTTAAAATACCTGCTCCCCTGTCTGCCTGAAAGGGCTGTAGCAGATCATTCTCACCAAATATCAAATCAAACCCAGAACCATGGTCCAGTGTTAATCTCGCTTGCCTCTCCCTGACCTCTCAGCTTTGGGTGATCTCTCCTCTCACTGCAGTTCTTTGCCATCTGGTATTTTTGCCATTTTGGCAAGTAGCTGTATAGAGATATTTTACAATCCTTTTCTGTACAATAGCGTCTAAATGACACATATTTAGGAGAAAACTATACTACCAATTTTGATCTTTCTTGGACTAGTGATATGTGACGGCATCCTCTTCCCATCAGCCACATACACGATCATTGGGTGAGAAATATCCTCTCCCCAGGATACCTAGACATGGCGGTTTGATGCCCTGACGTGGGTACAAAATGCCCAGTACTCAGAACAATATTCAGCAAACTCCATATAATCAGTGCTTCATAAAAATGGGTTTTTATTGAGTGAGTTTGCCCAACTTCAGAGTAATGTGCTTTGAGCATGAATAAATTCGCGTAGGCTACACTGTGAAGTTCAGTTACACTACTATGTTTCCCACTTAACAAGGCTTTCAGTGTATAATGGGTTCAGAAGGCTGGGACACCATTGCAAGTAAAGAAGATCTTAATGATCCCGGAATAGTCCCCCTGTTTTGCATTTTCAGAGGTAATTTACATCTTGCTTATTGTTCTCCCTCTGACATATTTAATTACCTTCCTACAATTTACTTAAAAGAATAGGAAGAAGAATCCGTCCTATCAATCCCCTATCACTATCACATCACGCGTAGAAGCATGATGATTTATTGATTTAATAGAACAGTAAATTATGGCAATGAATCAACGAAGTCCTTGTTCAACCCAATGTCTATGCACATGTACAGGCACATAAAAATATTTCCTTAAACTCCTTTAACCAAGATACAAATATAGATTATCTGCTACTGTGCATTTGTATTCTTAACAACTGACCTAATGTAATATTTACATCTAAATCGTGTCTTTTGAGAATTTTCCTATATTTTTATAGTCTTTAAAATGTCTCGTGGAAAGACTTCTCATAAAACTCGCACCACTCACCTTGGAAGAACTCAAGTGAGGATTCAAGAGTAGCAGAATAAGCAGAGCGAGCTTCATGCTGGAGGTGTGCGGGGCTGCGTCTCCACGGGAGACCCGTCTCCATTCCAGGTACGCTCCGGACATTTAATGTTTAACCCCTGAAAAAATATTTAAAAAGGAAAAGCCTCCTAAAGAGCTTTGTACTTTTGAACTGTTAGAGGATTTGGCTAATAGCCAGAGTTTTACGGTAACTGAAACAAAAAAAAAAAAAAAAAAAAAAAAAAAAAAAAAACCAGCCTCCCCAGTAAATAGCTGAGAGGATTGCTCCATCTTGGCCCAGACAACGCCCCGATTCGAATCTGTTTTCCAAGGGACACAGAAAGTACCATGAAAGGGATTTTTTTTTCCTCTTTTGTGTCATTTGATAAATAAAATTACACTCTTTGGCTTAAGATTGAGGAGAGATCTGTAGCAGCTGAAATGCTGCCCTTCTGCGTTCGTTCTCTAGGATCAAGACTCCTGTCAGGCATCCATGACCGTGGCAAAAAGAGAGAAACCCGTGCGAGGAGAGCGAGAAATGGGACCTCTGTGTGGGTTCAAAAGGCCTTTGTCTGCCTGTAGGGCGCTTTGTCTGCCTCAGAGGAACACTGGGCGATTACACCACACCTTGTTCAGTCAGAGGCGCTGCTCAGGGACGCCAGGCCCTTTGGTAGACTAGTTCTCTGTAGCTGATGCCGACAGGAAGGGATCTGACAAGTGCTTGCTGGCCGGTGTTTTCTGGCACTTTTCACTGGCGAGATCTTCCATGCAGGAGGTGTCTGGAAGACTCATCTATTTCTTCTGGTTCTCAGCTTGTACCCCTTTGAACTGCTTCCAAATAGATATTCCAAAAGTAGTTCTTCCGAAATTCCCCCAGACCTCTTCTTCCTGAGAAAAACCTCCCAAGAGGGACTTACTGGGGGAAACCTCACTAGTTCAGACATTGCCATTCATACTTCCAAAAGGGAGTTATCTAACTCAGACATTGTCATTCATGTCGAGGCCACAGTTGATCTCTTCTTCATTAATTCCCTACCCCCTTCCCTCTGAGCTTGACCTCTGTGACTTCGGTGGCTCATCTGACTGTATAACCCACAGTCTCTTCCAGGTATGAGCTGAAGTCCTGGCTTCCATTCTCAGCTCAAAGTTGCTATCTCTATTTCTTTCCTGTGGAAACAGGCACTCAAGCAGTCACATGATTGCACACATACTCTTCATCCCCCACTGTGATTACAGGAGCTCTGGTTTCACCTGAGTCATGGAAGCCAATTACCCTTGCCAAGACCAAGGCTGCACTTCTTTCTTCCTGGTGTCTAGACACAAAGAGACCTGTGTGCACCAGGAACAGCTTAAGTTTTCCTTTGTTGAATGGGATTTTGTTGATACTGTTACTCTGATGCTGGGTGCCAGTATCACAATGTAGCGGTGGCTGACGTGGTCCTTACTATGCAGACTAGGATGTCCTCAAACCTACAGGGATCCTCTTTGCTCTGTCCTGAGTGCTAAAAATACAGACGTGGGACACACCACTCCTGGCTCAAGAGGATTCTTAGTGTACCCCTGGTGGAAATGTGGTACCTTTGGGGACCAAGTCCTCTATCAAACTCCACAGAGTATAAGAACGGGGAGCCTAGAACTCCGGAGCTGATCATTGGGAGGGAGGGTAAGTATAGTCATTCACGCCTGTATCCCTTGTTTGTTCCCAGCCCTGTGTATTCTTCCTATGAGAGACACCATGTTAAATATGAGGCCGTGGTTTAATGTATACATTGACTGCTAAAGGATCGTTAACTAGTACGTTGGCTTGGCTCGGCACTCAGCAAACCCTGCAATGCTGTACTATCTTTTGGGGGGCATGGAATGTGATAAGGGGTGGAATGCATGGGCATAGGCCAACTTGTGCATCTCTTTTGCTGTCACGAGAGTACCCTTGGCAAGCAGGTTTTGTGTGAGCTTTATTGCCGGAAGATATGAATACTAGGAGATCCTTTAAAGTCTTAACCAGGCCTGCAGGTCCAAAAGACACACCCATATCTCAAATACATCTGCTGTTGTGATAATATATGGCTTTGGTTTCTAGGATTGAAGGGATCAGGTAGTCAGTCAGTTAGCCACTAAGTTGGTACTTGGTCTCCTTATGAATTGCGCCACCTTGTGGGCACCACCTTAAACTTTGTGGCTGCTGAGCTGAGCATTTGTTCACGGCAGTGGTTTTCTCATGGGTAACCTCCGCCTCTGCTTCCAAGGCCATGTCTGTCTTGTACGCATTATGGCCACACTGGGCTGACAGATGGCTAAGTCTGGGTGATATCAAACTGTCATTGAAAATGTTAGTGTCTTTTCTCTTGCACTGCTTCCCGGTGGAGCTTGCCATGTAACACCAAGAGTTTAAAAACTTCATTCCATTGGTTTATGTGCACCCACATGCTTCTACCACAGATTTCTTTCATTATTGAACAATCCTTAAGCATCTTTTAGTCTAGGAAAGAAAGATGGTCAGGCAAGCACTCTAAATAAATTCTACATGTAAAGTAGTCTGTCTAAGTCTCTTTCTAGACCTGGGAATGACCAGGTCATTTGAGGTTCTGTCCACTGGAAGGGGGTGGCTTTTATTCTAAGGCAACAATCTCACAGCCCTGAGACTCAAGTTGGTCTAGAATTCAAAATCTTCATGCTTCAATCTCTCCAGTGTTAGCATAGGCAGTGCACTCCGCCGAGCATGGCCTGATCACTGTCTTTCAAAGCCACTAGTAAAGATGGGTGCACATCCCAGAATCCATCTGTGAAGAGTTTCTCTTCCTTTGGCTGCTCAGAACTCATTCCCCACGCACCAGTCATTGTTATGACAATTTTGGAATTTGGTTTCTTTAACACACACACACACACACACACGACGCACACACACACACAGAGAGAGAGAGAGAGAGAGAGAGAGAGAGAGAGAGAGAGAGAGAGAGAGAATTATAGGAATGGAATGTTTTTGTTTTACTCCTTGGTATAGAATACGGGCTGCTTCAGATGATCTACAGAAGACAGAAGAAGACTATGATTTGCTGCTCTAGCAGGGGCCAAATTTTGTGATGTTTGGAATTCAGAAGATAAATGAGTGTCAGATCCCTGAGAGGTGGTGGGTTGTTGTTGGGCTGTTGGTTGGCAGGTTGTGGGTTGCTGTTGGTTGCTGTTGTCGTGGTTTGTTAAGTAGTCAGGCACAAAAAAAGAAGCAAGAAGAAATTAGATATCCTGATGGTGAAGATCAAACTCGCCCCAAAGAATTCGATGCCCCTAATCAGCAGGACACAATCTAACAATGACAATATCACCCACTTCTGACACCTTTATTCAGGGATCTCTTTCCTTTCTTCTCCATCCTTTTCTCTCACTTATCTAGTATTAAGGAGTTGAAAGGGTGGGAAAAAGTGGTGGCGAAGTGTGGAAGAAAGATGAACCCACAAAGTAGCCAAAGTGAGCAACAAACCATCAAGTAAAACAAAAATACCCCAAAGGCTTGCAAGAAACAAATTTGTTAGGAGCATTTTCTCAGTTGAATTTTTCTCTTCTCAGATGACTCTGGCTTGTGTCATGTTGACAAAAACCTAAACAACACAAGAACTGAGGGGACATTGAATGCACCATATCCTAGTGAATGCACACTGTCCCAGTGAATGCACATTGTCCCAGTGAATGCAGTGTCCCAGTGAATACACACTGTCCCAGTGAATGCAGTGTCCCAGTGAATGCACACTGTCCTAGTGAATGCAGTGTCCCAGTGAATACACACTGTCCCAGTGAATACACACTATTCCAGTGAACGAAACTATACCAGTGAATACACACTGTCCCAGTGAATACACACAATCCTAGTGAATGCACACTATTCAAGTGAATGCACACTGTCCCAGTGAATACACACTGTCCCAGTGAATACACACAATCCTAGTGAATGCACACTATTCAAGTGAATGCACACTGTCCCAGTGAATGCACTGTCCCAGTGAATGCACACTGTCCTAGTGAATGCACAGTTTATAATTCACTCTTCTGCTAAAGATAAATCTAGTTACATTTTATTACTATGATTTAGATTATTACTAAACTAGAATCAAGAATCTCATCTTTAAAAAATTTACTGAACAAGTTTTAAACTTTATTTAATAAATAAAATTTCTTTTTTAAAATTGATTTATTTGCTGGGTAGTGGTGGCTCGTGCCTTTAATCCCAGCATTCAGGAGGCTGAGGCAGACCATTTCTGAGTTTGAAGCCAGGCTGGTCTACAGAGTGAGTTCCAGGACAGCCTGAGCTACACAGAGAAACCCTGTCTCAAAAAAAAGATTGATTTTATTTGTTTATTTATGTGTAAGTCTGTTCCATGTATGTTTAGGAGTCCATGGAGTCCAGAAAAGGGCACTGGATCCCCTGGAGCTGGAGTTACTGATGACTGTGAACCTCCTGAAGTACATACTAGGAACTCAACTTACAAGAGCAGCAAGCACTCTGAACCACTGAGTTGGCTCTCCACCGATGAGTAGACTGCTAAGCTTAGGAAAAATGGAAGGAAGCAAAATGAAAAGAGATTTATGCAACTAAGTTATAGTAAATGTCTTGCCACAAAAACAATGAAAAATGAACAAAGTACATGACCAAAGATAAATTATTAAAAAGAAAATGAAAGAAAGCCACTCATCCCAGTACTCAGAATTATAGAATTAAACCAGGGCATGCCTATCAAAGTTTGATAAGCTTGGGTTACAGGCATCCAGGGCAATACTCAACTTTTGTCTGCACACTAGAGATTTTAACCTTGACCTTCTTGTTCGTATAGCAAGCATTCTCATCCACTGAGCTATCTCCCTAGCCCCATAGGTTCGCAGTGAAAGCACCACTTTCTAGTCATAAGAACACTGTAGGGAACAGCCATGGGAATGAGCTCAACTGCACTGAATACTTTAAGAACAATGATGATTTTTGTATAATGTATATTTTACCACCGTTAAAAAAGCTTTGGCAACTATCATGTCATATGTAGTTTATTGTGATAGTGTGTGCATTCATGTTCATGTGTGCATGTAAATTTTATGCAGAAGCCATGGAAATTATAAAATTATTAAAGATTTATTTATTTATCATATATAAGTACACTGTAGCTGTCCTCAGACACACCAGAAGAGGGCATCAGATCCCATAACAGATGGTTGTGAGCTACCATGTGATTGCTGGGATTTGAACTCGGGACCTCTAGGAGAACAGTGAGTGCTCTTAACCACTGAGCCATCTCCCCAGCGTGGTAAAATTAGAGCATTCTGCCATGGTCAGAATATGAGGTTGTTCTAGTGGATGTAAAACAGAGCTATTTCAGGAAAGAGGAAGAGTCTGACCAAGACAGATAAAGAAAATAAGGTAGCAATTCTAGCATGATGGGGCAGAGGGATGGCATGTGCACACACTGATTACTAATCATAGACTCTAGACATACTGCCAAGGGAAAGTGCAGGGCTATGGTGGGCGTGGGCTGAGTATGAGACTGTACAAGACAGCCATTTTATTAAGTTCACTATATCACCAAATGCAGCACAGACGCAAGAAGTTAAGTCAACAGGTATTTATTTAGTCTGGGGCCCAGAATGGGAGATGTTGCCTGCTGTGATGTTTGAGCTTCTGAATTCTTATGAGTGATTTGGCGTGACAATGAAAAAAGGTAGCAGTGTCAAAAGGCTGTACTCAGCTGATGACAATGCAAAGGTACTTCACAGGAATCACGAGGAATCCATCAGGTTTGATTAGAGACTGCCACAAACCTAGAATAGAGGTAGGCATAGTGCTGATTTATTTGTATATATGATGTATGTATAATTGTATATGTAATAATTATTAGACGTATAATTTAATATTTTATAATTGCATGTTATATTTTACTAGATATTATGTATTATATATGACTGGATATATACATATATATATCCAGTTACATTTATATTTAAAGTTCATTGGTATAATTTTTTTATATGTGGGACTAATGTGTACTTCTTCAAGAAGTTTATAGTTTAGGGTAAATGGCATACTGGAATTCTTAATTTACAAAGATCTTTCAAAAATTTATTCACAATAACCCTCAGATACGGGGATCATTCTCTACTTTCTTTCAAGTAAAAAGTGGTATTGTCAAATGCCAAGAGATGTTTCAGACAATACAGATACAAAAGAAGTCAACCAAATTTAAGAACTAGAGGTCACTTCTTTTGTTATGAGCGAAGTTTTAGTGATGTAAGGAAACCGATGTCAGAGGTGAGAGTGTTAAGGAGGCAGGAGGTGAGGTGTAATCTATAGAACACATTCTCTGGGTGTTCAAAGCGCACTTGATGAATGAATGAATACACTCAAACAATAGTAAAAGATGGTTGCCTTTCTGTCAGCTCAAACACAAACACACACCCTTTCCTAATTAATAACAGGACACAAAAGCAATAAAAAGAGAAGGCAACTGGACCCTGGGCGGAGCACGGCTCGAGTGGCCACACTCCGTGGAGCAGAGTCAAGTCGGGACCTTCTCGCAACCCAAGAAGTGACAGAGCCTGGCGAGTGGCACTAACTGCACCCAGCATGCCTCACAGATGAAAGGCCTGACCAAAGATTAGAGTGGAAGAACCAAAACAACCCCTGTCTCCAAGGGCAACACGCCACCACACTTCCGGAAGCGTCGGTTACGAAGGCGCTGCTATTTTGCATCATTTCCGCCACCCCTAGCGAGGTGGACCTTGCGTGGGTGAGGTGGGGGTCACGCTGGGTGCTATTGTTTCTCTTCCGGTGCTGTATGCTCTCTTCGAGAAGGCATTAGGACCGTTGCGTCCAGTAGTGACAGCCTTTTCCTGCAAACCAGCCCTTCCAATTTCTAGTCTGGTAAAATTGTACCATACGGTGGCCGAGGAGGTTTAAGCGCGCCGGAAGTATTGCTCCGCGCGCGCGCCCAGCTGAGCTAGAGACGCACGTGGCGCGGTGAGTGCGGCGGAGGGCGAGATTGTGGGAAGCAGCGGGTTGGGATAGGGTGGCGAGGCATGGGCCGTGGGGCTGGGACGAAGACACCCCTCTCTCCGCGCTCGCCACTGGCTATGTGGGCGAGTGGCGGGCGGCGTTCACTGCTGTCCTCTTTTTGGTGTTTCGAGCGAGGCGGAGGGGAATAGATAAATGATCAGCCCGCACTGACTGGAAGGAGCCGGCCGTCTATTTCACCAGGCCGGAGAGAGCATGTCTTTCCGAGGCGGAGGTCGCGGAGGCTTTAATCGTGGTGGTGGAGGTGGAGGCTTCAACCGTGGCGGCGGCAGCAACAACCACTTCCGAGGGGGCGGCGGCGGCGGCGGCGGCGGCAATTTCAGGGGCGGCGGCCGAGGAGGATTTGGACGAGGGGGCGGTCGTGGAGGCTTTAATAAATTCCAAGATCAAGGGCCTCCAGAACGAGTCGTCTGTAAGTCGTCTTCAAAGCTTACCCTCCTTTGCATTGGGAATAGAGTCCGATTTATGTTATTAACACGTTTGATAATAAGTCTCCTAAAGGCAAGTCGGGTTCCCTGACAGTCATTTCATAGCATATAAGGAACCGATCATGAGAACGGAAATGCAGCGTGGAGGTGAACTTGAATTGGGACAGAGAAGTCGAGACTTAGAAAATATTGAGTACTTAGGCATTCTAAAGGGCAGAAAACCATTCAGGATTAAGTGTGATTCCCTAATGACATAATTAAAACACAAACCCAAGCTTTTAGCTTCCATAGCTCATGCTTTCAGTTACCAAAAAGCAGGGGAAATGAAACCTGCTTGGGAGAAGGCAAGAGAAATGCCCAACTAAAGTAATTTTGAGTAATTATGGGAGAGGTGGATTGGAAGTCAACGAACGTAAGGGGGGAAGTGGTGGATCTGTATGCAGGATGAATTTGCTGAACAAAATGACTAAAGTCAAGGGGACGTGTATTAAGCCATATAAGGTGTTGAGATCTGTGTTTGAAAAGGTGACATGAGGAAAAGGGGAAAGGTAGGAGATAGGTCCAACCTTTTTAATACTCTGCATGACATTGACATCACAAAATTCACACTCCATATAACCATGCAGCCTAGTTAGCACACACCGTGCACACACCCACTCCCTTGCACAACCCTTCAAAAACATGTTGTAAATAAGTGTACCGTTTTGTGTTGGGCCACATTCACAGTTGTCCTGTGTTCCATGCAGCCTGAAGGCTGTGCATCGAACACGTGAATGGAGAAGAGATTTCAAAAGAAACATGATAGGTAGAACTTGGCTAATACTAAGAAAGGTTCTAGCTGTTGTTAAGGGTAGGGAGTTACTTTGTAGGTATATGGTATTAATTCTGGGTTACAGAAACAGGTGTACTTTGAGTTTGCATACTTCCTGAGAAAGGATAGTCATTGGTGAAGAGGTGGTAGTGGTGATGAGTTCTGAGGAAGGAAGAAGCAATCAATAAAACCAGAGTGGTTCACAGTTTGAGGCTGGGTAAAGAAGGGAAAAATCTGTGGATTTAATGCAGTCATAACAGCCTTGACAGGGTAACTGTTGTACATTGAATGAGTGCTGTTGTAAGCACTGTGTTTGTTGTTCCTGTTGCTTAAGTATCAGGTGTGGCTGCCGTTAGATGTGCTAGCCTCATTTTACAGTGTACAGAGAGAAGGGGGTCTCTTAGGTCCCGTGGTAATGGCATGCTAACAGGACTACAGGGTTGGTGACTGAGCTGTGCTGGAGAGGGGATCAGATGCGGGGAAAGACAAGCGGGGAACTCCAGCAGTTGGTCAGTATTTGAAGTGGTTCTGTTTTCTTGTGCTGTTTCAGTATTAGGAGAGTTCATGCATCCCTGTGAAGATGACATCGTTTGTAAATGTACCACAGAAGAAAACAAGGTGCCTTACTTCAATGCTCCTGTTTATTTAGAAAACAAAGAACAAATCGGGAAAGTGGATGAGATATTTGGACAACTTAGAGATTTTGTATCCTTTCTGATTGTATGAGCCAGTGATCTTGTTAAGGAATTACTGTCCCCTTTCCTCCCCAGCCAGTTAAATATCCAAGTAAGATAGCAAAGTTACAGATGGGCCACACGGAGAATCTGCAGGGGAGTGCATTCATTCATCCGTATTTGTATGAAGTGATGCACCAAGGAGAGAGGACTGTACTTTGCGTTCTGGAAGTGGTAGCCATTTGGATGAATGCCACTGGGTTGTATTGGCTCTTCTGTTGCTTTACACATAATGAGTCCCTGGTAGCATTAGGGTTCGGGATATTGATTGTGGGTTTTTGGGTTTGTTTTGTACTTTTAAAGAAATACCAATTTCTTTTGGAAATTTCTTTCTTCTACCTAGGCATTCTTTTTTAAAATGGTTAAACTCAAAAGTTTAATCTTTTTGCATCTTTATTTCTTACTTGTTCCTTAATGTAATTGATAGTATTTTTCAGTTAAATTGTCAGAAAACATGAAGGCATCTTCTTTTAAAAAGCTACAGAAGGTGAGTCAAGCTTAAATTAAAATTTTGGGATTCAGAGGGGTCTGGCGTGTGCCTCGGGGACAGTCTTACTTGAGGCACTCACTGCTCCTCCAGTGCATCCCAGTGAAGCTGAGCCTCACAGTAGTAACCCAGGCACCAAGTTTGTGCTCCCCGAGAGTCTCTACTGTAGCCCTGGCTGGCCCGGAACTTACCTGAGAGCTTACCTTGCTTCTGACTTGATGTGACCTTCCTGCCTCTACCTCCTAAGTCCTGCAGTTACGGTGTATGCCGTCGCCCAGTGTAAGCTTACCAGTGCTGAGAAGTAATGATTAGCCAGGCGCGGTGTTCCCAGCCCCTGGAGGCAGAGAGGCAGCCGGATCGCAGCTTTGACTCTAGCTTAGGCTACATGGTCATCTTGGGTTCTCAGCATATGTAGAGATACTAAAGGTTTCACAGATACTTCCATGACATGGTTTTATTTAAATATAAACAAAAGGTTCCCATGAAACTCTTCAGCGGAATCACATTTAGTCTCAGTCTTCCTTGAGGTGGTGCTTTTGAAACTAAAAGTGAAGAGTTAACCAGGAAAGATCCGTACACCTGCTGTACATCACAAATACTTGAAGATAGCGCTTAAGATGACATCCTTTAAGGTCCCATTCTTACAAATTTGACCCAGTTGCCCTTAAGTAGCACCCACAATACAGTTTCAGGAAAGAAAGCTGGAGAATTTTGATGTCCTATGGCAAGTACTGACGTACGGGCTAGCCACAGAGTGGGAAGTGTGTTCTACCTGGAGAGAACTGGTGTCTACGATGATGGGGTAGGGAAGGTTCTGAATTCAAAACAGGCTGGTGAGGTAGGAAGGTGCTTTATAAATCCTGAGAAGGACTAGATTTTAGTTTTAGCATTGTTTCTGAATAGTAGGGGAGCTGGATCTGTACACTGGAGGGACAGAAAAGCCCTCTAGGAAAGGACCAGCAGTGTAGGCTGTAAGAAGCCATAGATGCTATGAGGAAAAGGTAGGGTCCATGGAAATGGAGGAGGGAAGATGGAGTTGAGCAGAGAGAGTCAGTAGGATGTGGTAATTAACTCACCAGCCTCATGATTCCACTCGATGACTTAGGCAGCATTGAACAACAGAGGTTGAGGGGAGACAGTGAGCTTCCTGTGGGATACAACGAGTGTAAGGTACCGAGGTAGCCAAAAGATTGGGAGTTCACAGGGTGGGTATAGTGATAAAGCTGGGAAGTTGTCTGTGTACAGACACGGTCTAGGAAGAACAGAAACAGTGTAGCACTCGTGAGAGCTTCAGGCCCCATCTCAGAGACAAACCACTGGCACAAATGGTGTCACAGTAAAGGTGGCGGCTCACCACAGGCGTGCTACACAAATAGAGACACAAAAGTAAGACGAGTTTCCAAGGGGAGTGCTTAGCAGGGGCCAAGTGCACATGCTACTCAGTGGATTCAGGAACAGGGTAGTCAGCTGTCCGAGAGCTCATCCTAAGAATGGTGGTCCAGGAGCCAGATTGGAACAGATTAGATGGAGACAACAACTTGCTGATAGCGTGTGACCACTGTTGTCAGATGCTCTGAGAAGGTAGGCTTGGAGACAGACACTGCTGAGGGGGGCTTCTCCTGGGGTGTGACTTGAGAAAGAAAGCCCCCTGTTAGAGGTCCTGGGAGCCATTCTGAGCCCTTACCACAAGGTTACTGGAGGATTTATATTATAGTGTATTATAGTGGGATCCGGCCCCTGGCCACTCCCCCACCCCCACACACTTGTTTGTTTTGGTTTTGTTTCCAGTCCACTGTTGTCTTTGAATTCAGGTCTGCCTTGCCCAGCCTAGGTTAGTACAAAGTCGAAGGAAACATTTTGACCTAATTGTACTTTGTGTGATGATAGACTTCCTTGACCAGATGGAGTGGTAGTTAGACACACAGAGCACTGGACGCATGAGTCCCCTGACGTGTCTCATGGGCTTGAGTTCATCTCGTGAGTGCTCGCTGGTGTACATTGAGTAGGTCTGTGGTGTGGGCAGACTGCAATGTACGTTTACACAGTGCTCTTGAGGTGATGGGCTGTGAACGGTAACACAGGCTTAGGTAGAGGGTGGTGAACTGAGGGTTTTTTTTTTTTTTTTTTTTTTTTTCCCCCCCTTTTTTTCGGAGCTGGGGATCGAACCCAGGGCCTTGCGCTTCCTAGGCAAGCGCTCTACCACTGAGCTAAATCCCCAACCCCTGGTGAACTGAGTTTTAAGTAACATACTTGCTTCTGTTTGTTTGAAGCCCTTCTTCATTTGTTTCTTCATTTGTGTTTTGTGTAGAAGATCTGGGAACCATGTGCCTCCTTATATTCCAGTGCCTGCAATGTCCTAGTTAACCCGATATACAGACTAGGCTTAGTTTTTAAATATCATGTTCAAGAAAAACTAGTGGAATACGTTCTTAAAATAGCTAATTTACCCAAGTTTTCCTAATTGTATCTACGGTTCTGATAATTTCTCTTGGCAGCTCTCTTAAATGAAAATGTGTACGTTTTAGAGCCATATATTTCTTTAAAAATGACACTGAATTGGCCTTAGTGTTTATTGCAATCTAAAGCACTGGTTTATGTTGTCTTTTGATCTTCACATATCTTTGTGATAGTTACTCTATCCTCATTTCTGTATATAAGAAACCTAATAATTAGAGGGAGAAAAAAAGTGAGTCCTTGTCCAGAGCCATGCAGTGTAAATGCTAGGAGTGGGGCTTGGGCCTGAGTATTTTGACCTGTAGCAGGCTGCCCTTGGCGTACTAACTGCTGCCATTCACCTTGCAGTTTTACATAGACCCATATAAGCTGCTGCCACTGCAGAGGTTTCTGCCTCGACCTCCTGGTGAGAAAGGACCTCCCAGAGGTGGTGGCGGTGGCGGTGGCGGTGGCAGGGGAGGTCGAGGAGGAGGAGGAAGAGGAGGCGGTGGCCGAGGTGGTGGAAGAGGTGGTAAGTTATTGTGGGGGATTTTAATGAGATTTTTGTCGCCACAGTTGATTTTGCATGTAACCAAAATCCCTTTTCTTTATTTTTCTCTCATATACCAGTATGGATAGAAATGCTTTGTTTCCACAACTTAATAGAAGGAAAAAAGTTAGCTTTACTTTTGAAGGATTTCAGACCCTTAGGTTATTCGTATTTTAATGAAGATTTTAATAAGAGTGCCCTCACCCACTGCTTAATGACAGACACATTCTGAGAAGTGCAGCCTTGGGTGCTTTTGTTGTGTACATTACACACACCCTCAGGGAGAGCAGCCTCACTGCCCTGGCCTCTTGGTGCAGTAGAGCAGTAAGGTGGAGGCTAGTCTGGGAAGAGGGGCAGGCTGCTCTGTGTATGCTTCTTTTGATGGGGATGCATTGTAAAGTCACAGAATAAAGGGAACGGAAGTAAATACACACACTAGAAACCGTTGTTTTTAACCCTGGCTGGGCATTGTGCGCTGCACATAACTGCATGTGCTGCACTTTTATAGGACTAGGCTTCTAGCTCTTCCGGTTGTGTGTGCAGTGGTCTCCTTGTGCATGCTGTGACACAAGCAAACACACATGGAAAGTCAATGTGAAAAACTGAAAGGGGGCTGATCTTGAGTTTACCTTACTGCCCCACTGGGGAAATTGCCAATTCTCTATTTTTATCCTTTAAAAGGTTTTGTAAAGTATAATAGATAAATTTATATTTGGTTTTTATGATTGTAGGAATTGTACAATCTTTACAGTTTATCAGAAAAAGAGAGGCTATAATAATTTAATAACTATTTCCTTTTTAAGGTGGTTTTAGAGGTGGAAGAGGAGGAGGTGGGGGCTTCAGAGGAGGAAGAGGAGGAGGTGGCGGATTCCGAGGTGAGTGCGACCAGAGATGTTTTTAAACGACTGAATTGCAGAGGATGCTGTTGTTGGTTTATTTCCCTCCACCAACAAGTATAGAGAACATAGATGTTCCTGGCTTCATTTACGGCTCCTTACCACACAATTCCTTATTGCTTTTTCCTAATTTTTCACCAAATTACTTACTTTCTTTTTGTTGTTGTTTTTCTTTTACTAAGCCACCAAATTACTTGTATTAATAATTTGAAAAGCAAAAAGATGTATAATATGAATAATTTATGATTGTGGCAGTTGTGTTTGGTAATATACATGTACCCACATCGTAGGAATTCCTGCTGATTTTTATTAGCACTGTTGTAAACCCTCTTATTTTTTATTTTATTTTAATCAGGAAGGGGACATTAGATGTCCAGTTGGCAGACCTGACCACTTCTGTTTCCGCTGCGTGGCCTGCCTCTGCTGTGGCTGGCGTCTGTCTGGAGCAGTCTTGAGGGTGCCATTCTGTCAGTGGAGCTGGATCGGCAGCATCGAGTCAGATCAAGGGGAACAGGACAGTCAATTTTGCTCAGAAGGAGGAGAACCCCTGCTTTGTACAGTACCTGGCACTCTGTGGGTGCTTAAAGAACCATGGGACTTTTCATTTGAAGCATATTTGGATTTTTTAAATAAAATTTTTAATTTCCTTAACTTATGTTTATTGAACCAAATCTATTTCTTGAAGTTTGAAGGGCTAAAAGTTTTCTGAACATTTTTTACATGAAAGACTGACATGCTGTCTTCATTTTAAATAAATACTTGCCTGTCCCATGTCCTAGTTCCTGGGTAGGCATGTCACAGGATTATCCTGTAACTTGGTAAGGTGAGCAGTTGACTAATGTGAACTCATGCATGTCAAAATGCAGAATTAACCAAGGTGGCACAGAACGTGGTGTATCTGTGCTGTAAAACACTTGGCTATTACAGTTCAACTGGGTTTTATGGAATAGTATTTAGGAGGAACAATCTGCATCATGTGTGTGTTTCAGACAGACAGACAGACAGACACTGGGTATACAAAGTACATGACCTCATTTTTGTTTGAAAAGAAAAAAATGGCAAGAACCTCGAACTCAGCCCAGGCAATATTGGTGTCATTCATCGAGGGATTTGGAAGTATGGGAATTGATAGTGTATTCTAATTATTAAGGAAAATGCACACATACACCTTGTGTACACACACACAAACACACACACACACACACACACACACACACACACACACACACACACACGGACCTGAGATGAAGAAAACCAGTGTGTAACAGTTCGATCTCAAGTACAAATGTGCAGTCCCTCACCTGGGTAGCTACAGAAGATAATGGAACAGAACTTCAGGCTGAAATGAGTTCAGTCAGCCGAACTGCCTTTCTGAGTGGGTTTGTTGGTGGTTTTGTTTGAATAGGATGTGTTTGTGCACTTGGTAATCTCCTTAATTATAAGCCTGGAGCCTGGAGCTTACGATGTGTAGTGGTTGGAATTTCTCTTTGTTTTGCTAAGGAGATTTTTCTCTCGTTCTAGGAATTAAAATCTTTTCCTCCAGCCCAATTATGTATTAATGGAAAGCCTCTGTGAAAAGGCCTTTTTTTGAGGTCTGGAAGTGGAAATGATTTGTCCTGAAAGAACTTTTCTGATCACCATTGCTGAAGGGCTACTCCAAAGGTGGTCTCTCCAAAATGCTGAGGGACGCTTTGGATTTTAACAGCTCAGGCTCTGGGAGTGAAGGTTCTGTCTTTACAAAGACTGAGCACAGCATCATTGCAGCTTACCTGATTGTGGCAGGTACGGTGTTTATTCAGTGTCTTCTCTGGTGGGAGAAGGGCTGAGGTGTTGGGCATGAGGGTGCAGTGTGGACTAGCTCATAAATGGGGTAGGGTTGTATGGATCAGAGAAAAGGGAATGTTTTTGATAAATAGAGCAGAGAGGGGCAAGAAAAGCTTTGTGTCGATGAAGCTTTGAAATAAAGATTGTCCCTATGTTTGGTTTTTACATTAACTTCTTGAGCAGAGCATGCATTGTGGTAAAAGCATGACTTCTATCATTCAAGATTCTCGTGCATAGTTTGCATAGTGTTCTTTGTAGGACCTAGCTCAAGATTAGAAGGTTCTAGAGGAAAAGCTGAACTTTGAAATAGAAAATAGAAGGCAGCAGAATAGAATAGGAAATGGAATGCGGTCTGTAAGCAGCTCCAGCAGGCAGAGCCGTAGGAGGCAGCGGCTGCAGGGCCTGTCTTTCTGTATCTTTGAGAGTAGGCACCAGGTATTTCAGCTTCTTACTCTCCATGTTCTCCTCTGTGACATGAGGATAATAAGGGATCCGTCGTGCTTGCTATGAAAGGTCTATTAAGTGACGGCAAGGCCCCTAAGGGACGTGGGGGATGTTGAACAGATAGGCTCCTGTTGATGCAGTTCTCAGACTGAGAGAAAGGCTTGTTTAGAAAAGGGAGTGAGAGAAATGACAGAAATTGTACCAGGGATAGCGTGGCTTTTCTAACCAGCAATTGCTTGATCTCAAGCTTCATAGTAAGCGACGAGTTTTAGTAAATGTTACATTGGGTTCATTGCTTTTGGAATTGGCATTTATGAAAAATTCAAGCGTGTTTCTAAAAACAGTGAGAAATATATCTCCACGTGTCGTCTTTACACCTGCTCAGTTTTTACCCCATCGTTGACTTGGGCTCTAATAACAATTTCCTTTCAATTTTAGTGGTACAGTGACCAATTCATTGGAATACTTCTGGGTGGTAGGAGGCAAAGAGTGAACCCAAATTCCCAGAATTACATGGAGACACTTATACAAGTTTTGGTTCAGTTAAATGTATGTGACAAGGGAAATCCAACATGATCTGGCATTTTGAAGGCTGAAGCAGAATTGCTGAGGATTTCAGAGTCACCTGGGCTCCAGAGTGAGACTGTCTCACAAAACAAACACCACCACCACAACAACAACCACCAAGATTAGTATGGAAAGGAAATTTCCTAAGGAAATCTTTAGCTGCGTTTTAGTTTGTTTCCCTAATTCATACATATGAAGAGCTTAAGAAAATTTCCAAACACAACACTTCTGAGTGTCTGCTTGGCTCTGAACAGAGGCCTTTTGTTAGAGCTCTCATTTGACTGCACAGGTCAGTTCTGCTAGGAAACATCAGAGTGTGCGGTCTTGGCGGATGTTTTTGTAGAGAGCTGAAGGGAGCCGATCTAAGCGCTCTGTGCTTGTGTTCTCTCTGTGCCTAGTATCTTGTGTTCTCCTATCCCCTCAGTTTCCTCCTTTAACAAAAAAACACTTGAGCTCCCAAATAAGAATGAAGACTTGGAGGACAAGGGTGTATTTAACTGTCACTCCACTTACTGTTTTTACCACAGGCCTATCTGTATTATTTTTACCATGGGCCTGTATAGTTTTTTTTTTTTTTTTTTTTTTTTACTGTAGAGCTTATTTTATTTATGTATTTAATTTTTTGAACGAGGAGCTTGCTGTATACTATTGTGTACACCAACTAGAACTATCTAATAGCCAGGGTTGGCTTTGTACACATGATCTCCCTGATTCTGCCTTCTCAGTGTTGGGATTACAGGTTTTTGCCACCCTGCCTGCTTTGCTGTAATTTAATGTTTTTGCTGGCATGTCTATGTGTATCTTTGTGAGTGACTGCCACATGCATGTCTACAGAGGCCAGAAGAGGGTGTCAGGTCCCTCTTCTGGGGCCTGTAGTTACAGGGGGTTATGAGCTGCCCCACAGAGGTGCTAGGAAGAGAATTCAGGTCTTCTAGAAGAGCAGCAAGTGCTCCTAACCACTGAGCCCTCTCTGTACACCGTAAGATTTCATCTTTATTTTAATCTTTCATTTGGATTTGAGCTCACTTCTACCGGCTTCCATTGCTACAGACACTGTCAATTCAGTGTGCTTGAGTACTCTGTCTGTACCACTTAGGGCTGAGGATGGGGAGTATGATAAACGTCTGGATTTGAAATAGCTCATCACTGGCGAATTGTAAAATCATGAGAGGTTAGCTGAAAAAGATGGCTGAGCATCCTGCAGTGATGGACCACAGAAGCTGGAAGGCTACAGAGTCACTGAGGGCTTAAACAGGGACTGTATGATCTGATCTGCATTTCAGAAAAGGGTTGTGATGGTAGCTAAGAGACCATTCAAGTAGACCACCTCAGTGAGCTGAAGTCCAAGAAGAGGCATTGACTGATTTGTGGGGTAAGGTGAGGCAGGGAATGCCACCTGTCAGTGATACAGTTCACCGGGATAGGGACAGGCCTGGAGAAGAACAAGTCTGAGGTGGGGGGCAATGTCTCTTGAGTTCAACTGCACACGGGGCCTTGAGTCAATCTCAAGCAATAAAACCACTCAGAATGCTGAATTAGGAAAGAAAAGGGTCTAGGACAGAGACTTGGAAAATACACATTTAATGTGGGAGTGTTGAAGAGAGGTTTTCAGGTAGACCAAGAAGAGACAGAAAGGGAGTTGCAGGTACACGGGATGTTGTGGAGGGGGTGCTTTCGAATGAGGTGGGAAGTTAGGACTTCTTAGAATTTAAACTGATGGATCTACTGTCTACCTATTGGAAAGTACCTATAACCAGGGAATTAATTCAGTGCTTAAGACAGCTAGAGAGAACGGGGAAAAGGAGTAAATTTTATTTATTTTTTTTTTTTTCAGAGCTGGGGACCGAACCCAGGGCCTTGCGCTTGCTAGGCAAGCGCTCTACCACCGAGCTAAATCCCCAACCCAGGAGTAAATTATTTATATAGTACCTACCTTATACTGTAGAATTCTCCAAAATGTACTTCCTTCTGGCTATGTACTTGCAAGGCCCTATAGATTAACTCTTTTTGAATCTTCAGTTTGTAAGATATTTTTCTTTTTCCTTTCACCGCCCCCCCCATGATATTTCTTGTACATTTACTAAAAAGATCCAAAGGCTTATCAAGTATGTTGTCATTGTGTTTGAAGGGGTAATACAAATTGCGCTGACTGGAGTCTTAGTTCCATTTCGTTTTTAAAAACTTGCTGTGTAGCACATACTGGAGAGAGTTCATTGAGAGCCCTGTATGTCTAAGGCTAGGACAATGTAAGAGCTAAATGACGTAGCCTCGCTCAAGAACAAGATAATATCAGTAAGTACTCTGGGAACACAGACAGAATTATATAGAATCCTATGGGTAGGAGGCCACCTCAGGGCTTGGCCTCAACTTTGAAGGGTGGCTGACATTTGAATATACAGAAAACAGCGTGAGGTGTCTCATGTGTGAAAAATACGAAGTCAAGATTTGCAACTTGACATATTTGATAAACTGTGAGGCCAGTGGGCTTCCCTCACAGGTGTGGAGAGAGGACAGCGACAGTGTAGGGCAGAGAGCCCAGACAATCAGATTCTTCAGGTGCCGGGGTTCTGAAGCTTCCAGTAGAGCTGCTGCTTTGATGAAACCATCGTACTGTGCCAGTCATGTGGAGGAGAGAAAATGGGGATCCGGAAGATTGGTGTAAAAGGATGCGAACACCAAGACAGAATGGAGGTTCTTACTGAGCGGATCCTTCTGTGTGTCAGTGTTTGGGATTACTCCCGTGGGCGTGGACACTAGCTGGCAATTGCTCGTCAAATAGTTCTTTTCATGAGAAACACGATTCTCTTTTTTTGTTCTCCAGAGAAGTCCAGTAAGAGTTCTAGCTTCTCTGTTAAAATTGATTTTCACAACACCCTCCACCACTGGGACCTGAGGACGGTCTATGAAAAACACACGAATCCTTTCAGCCTGGAGGAAATGCTGATCCAGCTAACGTTTGTGCCCAGTGTACTCAATAGTAATTCTAGCTGTCAATGACCACACTGGCATGCTGGCTAGTAACCTCAGTCCTCAAGTGAAAAAGCTGTCTGGGTCTGGCCAACTGTGGGACACCGAACATGTTGATTTCGTGATTCCAAGACTGAGAATGGAATCACCTGTAGTGCCCCAGTGAACTAGAAATCTGGCTTGACCTGTTTAGATGATCAAATGTTGCAATATGCATTTTCCGACAGAGACAGAGACAAACAGCACGTGCATGCATGTGTGCATGTGTGTGTTGAATGAAGAATTTCAGTTTTGGCATGTTGAATTTCAAGATATACTGGGATAGTCACATGATCTTACATACCATATGATTAATGTGCTTAATGATATTGAACCAAATAAAAGATATGAAATGTGCCGAAATGCTGTTAGGATGGTGTAATGGCTGGTTTTCTGTGTGAACTTGATACAGAGTCATCAGAGAGGAAGGCGGCGCAGTTGAGAAAATGCTTCTAGGAGATCCAGCTGTAAGGCATTTTCAAAATGTTCTATACAAAAGCAGGCTTTAGAGAAAGCCATGGGAAGCAAACCAGCAAATAACATTCATCCTGGCCTCTGCATCGGCTCCTGCCTCCAGGGTCCTGCTGTTGTGAGTTCCTGTCCTGACTTCCTTCACAGTAACAAAGACAGACGGAGTGGTGGTTGAGGCTTGAGAGAGGAAACCAGGCAGAAAGAAGGCCAGGCTTTGGGAAACAGGGAGAGGAATGTTGTCTGCCTCAGGAGAGGGTGGCTGGTCATTCATCATCCTAAAAGCCAACACGCGGGAGTCCTGGAAGCTATGACCCCCACAGCTTATTTAGTCACAGGGGCTTTAGAGGGACTGAGAGGTGGTCGATGGTGGTGACATTGAAGCCAGCCTTCAGTGCCGGCTTCTGCAATCAGCAGGTTCTTTGTGTCTTAAATTCATTTCTGTTTTCCAGATGTTACAGTTCTAAGAAGAATGGGACCTCTTCAACAAAGGGAATAAGCTGGGTTTGCTCTCTTTTGAAGCAACTTCAATATTTAGTTTCTATTCAATTCTAGACATTTTCAAATTTAACAAAATGCATGATCCTTTTGTGTGTATCCTTAGGTATCATAAGCATTCTCAGCAACATAATAGTTCTGGGCATCTTCATTAAGTACAAGGAACTGCGGACACCCACGAATGCAGTGATTATTAACCTGGCTTTCACTGATATAGGGGTCAGTAGCATTGGCTATCCCATGTCTGCTGCTTCCGATCTGCATGGAAGTTGGAAATTTGGACATGCGGGCTGTCAGGTATTGGAGATCTTTGGAATAAAGCAAGATGAAGTCAAACAGATGTGAATGTAAAACCTCCCAAACCAGGCCTGGGGAGGTGGACCAGTGGGGGAAGCACTTGCTGTGGGAACAAGGTATCCTGCATCAGGATACCAGCACTCAGGGAGAAACCAAGCATGGCGGACAGCACACACCTTTAATCTCAGCTCCAGGGAAGAAAAGACAGGCAGGTGACTGGATCCAAGAGAGACTGTCTCAAATGATAGAACAAGATAAAATAGAGTGGGGAGCAATAAAGAACTTGTGTCAACCTCTGACCTCAATGCTCACACACAAGTGTGTGCGCCCACACATGTGTACATGCACATATACCTCACACATACAAAACAACAAAAATAAATCCAGTAGTTAGAACAAGATGCTGTAGGATACTGATAGATCATTGCTTTGGTGAAAAATAGCTTTGGCAATGACTTGAGAATACATTTATTTTTTAATAATACTTTATTTTTTTATATTTTATGTGTAGACCGTTTTTCCTGCCTATATATGTCTTATACCACATGTATGCAGTACAGTGGATCCCCTAGAACTGACTTTACAAATGGTTGTCAGTGACCATGTAGTGCTGGGAATTGAACTCAGGGTCGTCTGGAAGAGCAGCCAGTGCTCTGAACTGCTGAGCCACCTCTCCAGCCCCAGGGATCCATTCTTGAAGGAGAAGTGTAAGATTATTAATTATATACAATTCCCAATCCAAAGAAATATGCAAGGAGCCAAACAACTGCCATTCAACTACAGAAAAATGTAATCTGCATATTCAAGTAAAATGTACATATGAAAATTTTAAATGTATATTCTCTTTTCATTTCAAACAAAATATCTAGTCATAATCATATTCTCTAAGAAATATACTCATGTCACCACAGTGAATTTTTTACTCTTGGAGGTCCTTTGTGAGAAATGTTAATAGCAGAATTTACTGTTATTTCTTTTGACAAGAAAATGTATTGGCATTAATTTGCATTGGGATAGTAGGCAGACAACTTGTCACATTTTAATAGCCTTAATAGTCTATTACTTCAAGTCATAAAACAATAGAGGACAAAGTGAGAGAGATGGAGAATACTGGATGCCCTTATACATACCTGTTAGCTTTATGTTTTCCAATCTGTACTTCCCAGCCTCCCTCCCTCCCTCCCTCCCTCCTTCCCTCTCTCCCTCCAGATAGTGAAACTTCAGACAGAGGTACTGTGGAAGGCCATTGCATACCATTCCCACTTTGTTTTTTTTTTCTTTCAGGGCTTTTCTTATTATAATATTTCTGTGTACATGATCAAGATACTGTCTGATGCTTTGAATTGTCTGTCTTTCTATCTGAAAGGAAGTCACACACATATATATCTAAAAATGAGAGGAAGTTACAAACTGTGTGTGTGTGTGTGTGTGTGTGTGTGTGTGTATGTGTGTGTAAAACTTTCATTTTTATATATTATGGTTTCAGGGTTATCTACATTGATGGAGGTGACTGTGTTATTATTATACAGCTACGTAATATTCTATTTTGTGAATTAACACACACTCCATAACCCACTGAATGAAATTAGTGTTGCCTATTGGAGTGTTAAATGATCTTGGTGTGTTCTTGTGCAGGTTACCATAACTGCAGTGAGTTCGTGAGTGCAATGGCCACATCATGTCCAGAAGACAGCGTGGCATAGCAGATTTCCACATGCTCTAGTTCTTATCTTCTTTCTGTCTCCTCTAATGTGATGTTCTCTGAGCCAATTCTGGAGGAGGGATCAATAAAGATGTCCCACTTAAGGCTGAGCACCCAATTATTCTCAACAACTTATTCTCAGCTTTGGCCAGCATTAACTGCTGGCTAGAAGCAGAGAGAAGCTTCTCTCACCAAGGGCACAGGTTAGCCCTGGTCTGGATGTATAAATGATGTTTAGAAGACAGGCTAAGAGCATGCCTGTTTGGGAAGACCACAGTGGAGGTTCCTCCCTCCTGACAAGGTTTATGGTATCATGTATGGGTTCTCTCCTGTGCAGGCCTCAAATGCAATCCAAAAGTGATCAGCTATGCCCACAACCTTTGTTCTACTGTCCCATCATATGGACATTTAATATGTTTGAAATGTATTCTAACAATGAGGCAAAACCACAAATGATTAGGGCTGGCAAGATGGCTCAGTGGGACATCTTTATCGATCCCTCCTCCAGAATTGGCTCAGAGAGCATCACATTAGAGGGGGCAGAAAGAAGATAAGAACTAGAGCATGTGGAAATCTGCTATGCCACGCTGTCTTCTGGACATGATGTGGCCATTGCACTCACGAACTCACTGCAGTTATGGTAACCTGCACAAGAACACACCAAGATCATTTAACACTCCAATAGGCAACACTAATTTCATTCAGTGGGTTATGGAGTGTGTGTTGTGTTCACAAAATAGAATATTACGTAGCTGTATAATAATAACACAGTCACCTCCATCAATGTGGATAACCCTGAAACCATAATATATAAAAATGAAAGTTTTACACACACACACACACATACACACACACACACACACACACACACACAGTTTGTAACTTCCTCTCATTTTTAGATATATATGTGTGTGACTTCCTTTCAGATAGATAGAAGGATAGATGGACAGACAATTCAAAGCATCAGACAGTATCTTGATCATGTACACAGAAATATTGTAATAAGAAAAGCCCTGAAAGAAAAGAATCAAATTGGGAATGGTATGCAATGGCCTTCCACAGTACCTCTGAAGTTTCACTATCTGGAGGGAGGGAGGGAGGGAAGTTCATTCTCTGTAGCCCACACTGCTAGGAGAGAACCAAGTTCCAGAAACTGTCCTCTGACCTCCACATATGTGCATGGTGTGGACATGGACACACATGCACACACGCACACCATATATACTCAATAGAAAATGTAAATGTTTCACGGGAGGGCGTCGGAATGGTGGGCTCTTTGTGACTGTGCGTTTCAGGTTTATGCAGGACTGAATATCTTCTTTGGAATGGTGAGCATTGGCTTACTCACAGTGGTAGCTCTGGATCGGTACCTGACCATCAGCTGTCCTGATGTAGGTAATGGTGTTTCTTGTCTTTCTCAACGACATCATTCACTATGTAACAGTCACTCAACGTGTCCTCGCCTTAAAGTACACACATAAGGGTTTGAAGCAGGCTCAGTCTTATTTCTCCAAAAATCCTTGTTCAAAAGTTTTGGCGGCTTCCTATAATACTTAAATCCAGACTTCATTAGGCAATCCTTCGAGGCACCTCAGGATTGGCCCTGGTTGCCTTTCCAGCTTCTTCCAGGGTCACTGTCCCTTTTGGGTACTGGCCAGGTGATTTCACTCTTTGGGACTTTGGGATGTTGCTTTCCTTGCCTCAAAGCTTTTGCTCCTGCTTGTCCTCCACACTTTACCACTCAGATGCTAGACCGCCATTTTTGTCAGAGTATGAAGCCCATTGACAGGCTTTGTGTGCTGTAATGTACGGAGTGTTGAGTTGTTAGCGGACCCAGTGAGTCCCATCACTGTGAACAACACTAATGTTTCATGTGCTTCACACAGGAAGAAGAATGACCAGCAACACTTACCTCAGCATGATCCTGGGCGCCTGGATCAATGGCCTATTTTGGGCTTTGATGCCCATCATGGGGTGGGCTAGTTATGCCCCGGATCCTACTGGGGCTACATGTACCATAAACTGGCGGAAAAATGATACGTAAGAGACATGTTTACATGTTATACTCAAGTGCTCCTGGGGTAGACATCTCTTGAGCCTTCTGCTCATCTGAGTGTTCCTTGTACAGACTGTGGCAAAGGCTTCCCTGGCAGTGATGGTTTGATCTAAGTGGGGGACAGACTAAAGAATGAATGACTTCTGCTTGCTTGCAAGTCAAGGTCATATGGTGCCCTTGGTCTCATTTCTTTGACCTTTCATTCCTTCCTCTCCTCTCTTAAGGCAGCAGAGGGGACAGCCTTGCACTTTTTATTCATCTCAGAGCTGTGTTCACAAGTGGGAAGAAGGCTAGGGAAGTTAGAGAGTGGGCAGTTCTAACCAAAACCCAGGACACCCCCATACTGCCTTTTCCAGATGCTCTAGCATTCAGGCACACTGTGAGGGCCCCTGCAAGGATTTGCTGTGAGTTCACAATGCTCCTCCTGGTTTACCATGGAAATGAAGATCTCTTAGTTCACGAAAGGAAATGAAAGATGACTCAAAAAAAAAAAGAATCCTCTAGAACATACATCTGTAGAGTCAAACTTCAGGCTACACCTCAGCTCTGCTATCATACTGTGAAAGCAGCCATCAACAATACGTAAATGCGTGGACGTGGCTGTGTTCTAATAAAAGATTATTTACGAAGATGGTTGGCTGGCAGGAACCAGCCCATAGGGCACAGTTTACTGGTCTGAGTGAACTATGAAATATAAACCAAATGTTCTTCCTAAACCTTTGAACGCCTGTTACTATTTCGAGCAATTATTTTCGCTTCCCCTTTCCCTCGCTTAGGGCATTAAGTGAGTCATCACGATTGTTTTTTATTCCCAGCTCTTTTGTGTCTTACACCATGATGGTTATTGTGGTGAACTTCATCGTGCCCTTGACAGTGATGTTTTACTGTTACTACCACGTCAGTCGGTCCATGAGACTTTCCGCTGCTAGTAACTGCACTGCGCACCTCAACAGAGACTGGGCACACCAGGCCGATGTAACCAAGGTAAGAGGTCAAAATCCTTGAAATGTGATACAGCTGTAAATACACAGCTGAAGGGTTCCATGGCCTCCCCTGCTCTTTCTGCTGCGGTCTGAGCTGCTGAATGCTATGCCTTCGTGTTCCTCAGTTGTCTGTGTGCCTGTGTCCCTGATCTTCCTGCTACACAGACTGTCAGCATCCCTGTCAAACCTGGCCCTGACCAGTCCCACACCTTTCCCTCTGCCTTTCTCTCTTCTCATCCTGCACTATGCTGGCAGTATTGGTTAGATTACAAGGCTAGCTGTCTGCCTTTGGTTCAAACATCCCAGCCGAGTGGGTCACTTTGTCTTCTCCTTGTAGCCTTGATTTCCTCTGGTTGGGCTGCTCTGTAACAGAGACCCTCTCTTCATCTTGTAAACAAGGTGCCCAGGGGTCCTCTTCACCTCATCTATCGAAATGCAAAGCACTCAGCCTAGTTTAGAATCCACCCAGCTTAACATAGGACAGTGTTTCCGAGTTGAGTTTAGAAAGTTTGTTAGTTTGACATTAGCAAATAATGATGGGGTGGGGCAGTTGTCAGTAAAACTAGAAGTGAGTTGAGAGGGTTTGCAAGCATCTGTGCCAGCGGTGTGCTCTTCCCAGCACACCAAACGAAAGGGCACTCTTTACAAGTGTGCAACACTATTAGATTCTTTACAAGTGTGCAACACTATTAGATTCTTTACAAGTGTGTAACACTGTTAGATTCTTTACAAGTGTGTAACACTGTTAGATTCTTTACAAGTGTGTAACACTATTAGATTCTTTACAAGTGTGCAACACTATTAGATTCTTTACAAGTGTGTAACACTATTAGATTCTTTACAAGTGTGTAACGCTGTTAGATTCTTTACAAGTGTGCAACACTATTAGATTCTTTACAAGTGTGTAACGCTGTTAGATTCTTTACAAGTGTGCAACACTATTAGATTCTTTACAAGTGTGTAACACTATTAGATTCTTTACAAGTGTGTAACACTGTTAGATTCTTTACAAGTGTGCAACACTATTAGATTCTTTATAAGTGTAACACTATTAGATTCTTTACAAGTGTGTAACGCTGTTAGATTCTTTACAAGTGTGTAACACTATTAGATTCTTTATAAGTATAACACTGTTAGATTCTTTACAAGCGTGTAACACTATTAGATTCTTTACAAGCGTGTAACACTATTAGATTCTTTACAAGCGTGTAACACTATTAGATTCTTTACAAGTGTGTAACACTGTTAGATTCTTTACAAGTGTGTAACACTGTTAGATTCTTTACAAGTATGTAACACTATTAGAGTTTTTACAAGTGTGTAACACTATTAATTAGATTCTTTACAAGTGTGTAACACTATTAGACACAATGTCACCTATTGCTCAGCGTAGCCATCTGCAAGGCCCTTGCTATCATAGATGTCTTCAGAGCTGAAACAAAGAACAGCGAAGGCAAAGCCCTGGCTCCTTCTCTGTTGCCAACAAAATTGTAACCTAGATTCTCCTGTTCCTGGATATGTCTTAACTGTACCAACATTGTAGATGCTGTCCTTGGCGATGGTCTCTTTTTGCAGATGTCTGTGATGATGATACTGATGTTTTTGCTGGCATGGTCCCCGTATTCTGTTGTGTGCCTATGGGCTTGTTTTGGAAACCCGAAAAAGATTCCTCCTTCATTGGCCATCATAGCTCCACTGTTTGCAAAATCCTCCACGTTCTACAACCCTTGTATTTATGTGGTGGCCAATAAGAAGTAAGTAGTGTTTTTCACGTTTCTGATTAAAATGACAATGCAAAAAAGAATGTGGATAGCTGTGGTTAGTGTTCTAAGAGTTTCAGAGGCGAGTGACAGAAAGAAACCTATGACGACTGTCTTAGGTCTGTGGTGCTGAGATAAAACACTGTGATCGAAAGCAACTTGTAGAGGAGAGAGTTTATTTCAGCTCAGAGTTCTATATATAGTTCGTACTCAAGGAAGCCAGGGCCGGGACGCAGGGCAGGGATCCGGAGTTTGGAGCTGATGTGCAGACCGTGGAGGGGTGCTGCTGACAGGCTTGCTCTGCAGCGTCTTATAGCACCCAGAACCACCTGCTCAGAGATGGCTCTGCCCACAGTGAGCTGGGCTCTCCTACATCAGTAGTCAGTCAAGAAAGGCATAACAGCCTTGTCTGCAGGTCAGTGTGACGGGGCCATTCTCTCAACTGAGGTTCTCTCTTCCCAAATGACTCTAGTCTGTGTCAGGTTGATATCAAACCGGCCAGCACAGCAAGCCAGTTTAAAGTTATTTGGCTTATGTGACAGGAGAAACTGCCAAGACCTTATATATTGAGATCTCCGCTCATGTGACAGACTCTTCCCACACAGTGGCAGAAATGTCCTTGGGCAACCCAGACCCAAATTCTGTCAACTCAGCATCCAAAGACAAGCTTCATCTCAGACGACCATGTGGCAGGAAAGTTTCTGTTTGGTCGCTGATCCACTGGCACCCAGGCATATGGAAAAGGGTTTTCTAGAGAAAAGTGTAGAGAAGGCAGCAGGGGCCTCCCGGAGGGCAGTACAGCTGGATGCTTCCCAGGGGTGCAGTAGAGAAGTTCCTGCCCCTTCACAGACCTCCCGGGTGAAGGTTAGATGGTTTCATTTTCTATGACTGTTGGATGAAGAACCTTGGCAACTCACGGGACATCACCACCGTGCCTGTGTAAATGTGTGGTGATGCGTGGATTGGAGAGAGCAGCTCTAGCTGTAGATGTTCGGAGAACACACAGACCTTAAGATGAGGCAGTGTGCACAAGGAGACCGAATGCTATATCACCAGGCCAGAAACTGCTGGAAGGTCTCTGGGAAACCATTCTCGAGGCCCCTCAAATCCAACTGGCCTTTGCACGGAAGACCCCCGAAAATGAGTCCTCAGTTCAAACAAGGACCGTAGTGCACTTAGGGACGTGTCATTAAACACACACAGCTATGGAGTTTACCAGACGTCCTCCAGGTTCACCATCAGCGGTACGAAACCGGTCTTTGTCTGTCTGACCTGTGTATTTATAAGGGTCATTGCTGTTGCAGATGTTGAAGCTGGGTGCAGTGACGTGTTTAGAGATACCCGTGGACTTAACTGAAAATCCCTTAAACGTTTCAGGTCACCATAGTGTAACACATTTTCTCATTTGCTTACGGCAGGTTTCGGAAGGCCATGTTTGCCATGTTGAAGTGCCAACCTCACCAGGCAATGCCTGAGCCAAGCATTCTACCGATGGGTGTGCCTCACAGCCCATTGGCTCCTGCAAGGATCTGAAATGCAAGGAAAGAATATACCACCAAACATTCGATGCGTTTATTTTTTGGCAATACACTGATTTTGTTTTAAATGTGAATCCATTTAGACCAAGCGCTGACATAGACTATTGCCTTGTTGGACTGCAGGCTCCTCCCACACAGCCACCCCAACTTGAGCAGCAGTGGCTGCAGAGCCTCACTGTGTCCTCAGGATAACTAAGCAGCTACATGTGCTTCGACGGATCCAGGCACACAAACTACAGTCTTTTTTCATTCTCCTTAAAGGGCACACATCACAGTACATAGATGACCTGTAACTCGACTAAGTTTTCCACTAGCCAAGAAACAGCTGTCAGAACACTAGAATATTTTAATAAAATTATAGTCCTCAATAATTAATTGCTAAAATGAGTCATTTAATGTTAACGGCTAAGAAAGGATATTTTTTTTTCTTTTCTTTTTTTTGGAGCTGGGGACCGAACCCAGGGCCTTGCGCTTGCTAGGCAAGCGCTCTACCACTGAGCTAAATCCCCAACCCCAAGAAAGGATATATTTATGCACTTAGAACCAGTTATTAATTCGTGTTATTTAAACGAAAGTATTCAAACACTAAACAAAACTGCTTTTTGTCACGCCAGTCTGTTGCATATTCATTTTACAGCAGTATAACATCGATGTATTTTGTTGAATAGTCTAAATTTGCATTGTGCATGCGTGCGTGCGTGCGTGCGTGCATGCGTGCGTGTGCGCGTGCCTGCCTGCCTGCACGCCAAGACCAGAAGAGGGCATCTGATCTCCTGGAACTGAAATTGTAGACAGTTGGGTTACCTGAGGGTGCTGGGAACCAACTTCAGGACTCTGGAAGAGCATCAAAAGTTCTTAACCATGGAGCCATCTCTCCAGCCCCTAAATTACCATTTTCCTGAAAATAATAGTTCTCTATGTCTGCCATTAGAACTACGTTGTAACAGAGTGGTGCTTTTTTTTATACTTTTGCCCTTTGTGGTATCCTTAGTACGCAGACTTATTCTGTCTGACGTGTAGTAGGCACTCTGAGTGGATTTGTAGACTCAAGCTTCGTTGTCTAAATGGCTGTGACTTTTTTTTAAAAAGATTTATTCATTTATTATATATAAGTACACTGTAGCTGTCTTCAGATACACCAGACGAGGGCATCAGATCTCTTTACAGATGGTTGTGAGCCACCATGTGGTTGCTGGGAATTGAACTCATGACCTCTGGAAGAGCAGTCGGGTGCTCTTAACCACTGAGCCATCTCTCCAGCCCGACTGTGACTTTTAAACAGAGCACAATATACTATTATTTTAAAAGCAGACGACTCAACTGTTTCAAGTTTTTACTCTTTCTTATGAGACAAGGTCTCCTTATGTAGTCCAGGCTGGGCTCAAACTTGCAGTGACCAGCATCTCAATTTTGGGGATTACAAATGTGTACCACCATCCTGGATCAACTCTTTTCACTTTCATAGATGCAAAGTTGGGAACACTTTAATACAAATATCTTTGTAGGGGTGGGTATCAACTATTCTATCTGAATCTTTATCCAGGGTAAGGTTACTGGATAGACATATAAGAAAGTCTTATTGTTGCTAGCTGTCTCCAAGGGAGGGCTGCACTGCATGGCACTGGCAGTGTGTATACTCTCACTCAAGGGTGGGTCTGCACTGCACTGGCTGTGTGAATACTTTCACTCAAGGGCAGGTATGCACTGCACTGCACTGCACTGGCAGTGTGAATACTCTCACTCAAGGGCGGGTCTGCACTGCACTAGCCGTGTGAGCACTCTCACTCCATATTATAATAACTCTCATATTTCAGAACTATGAGTTACGTACTGTAGCAGGAATTCATTTTCTTTCACATCTCGCTTAGTGCTCATCAGACTACATATCTTTATCTGTTGCCTCCCCTCTTGTAAATTGCCTGCTCGCCACCTTTGTCAGCATATTAAAGACCTAGCTTCTAGTTTATTGAGACAGTTCACTCCCTGTGTACAATGGTTGCTATAACAACCTTCTAATGTAACATTCCATCCTCTGCACATTAACACCACCGCGAACTTTTAAAAATGCACTTCCAGTCCTTCAAATCTTTTTTTTTTTTTTATTGATTATTTTGTTTATTTACATTTCAAAAGGTATCCCCTTCCAAAAGCCCCCCCCACTCCATCCCCCTTTCCCCTGCCTTGACGAGGGTGCTCCCCTTCCCGCCCACCCACTCCTGCCCTACCACCCTAACATTCCCCTACACTGGGGCATCAAACCTTCACAGGACCCAGGGCCTCTCCTCCCATTGGTGCCCCACAAGGCCATCCTCTGCTACATATGTGGCTGGAGCCATGGGTCACTCCATGTGTACTCTTTGGGTAGTGGTTTAGTCCCTGGGAGCTCTGGGGTGTCTGGTTGGTTGGTATTGTTGTTCTTCCTACAAGACCCTTCAGCTCCTTCAGTCCTTCCCCTAACTCCTCTATTGGGGTCCCTGTGCTCAGTCCAATGGTTGACTGCAAGCATCCACATCTGTATTGGTCAGGCTCTGGCAGAGCCTCTCAGGAGACATCCATATCAGGCTCCTGTCAGCATGCACTTCTTGGCATCAGCAAGTGTCTGGGTTTAGTGGCTGCAAATCTTTCTGACCAAACTTTCAGGAGCCTGCGGTGGCAAAAGCAACTGAAGAGAGGCAGGGTTTATTTTGGTTCACAGTTGGAGGGAATTGGATTCAGCATGCGGGACGGGGGAGGCAGCTGGTCACACAGTATCTACAGACAGGAAGCAGAATGACATCAATTCTGGAGTTCACTCGCTCTCCCCTTTCATTCCAAGACCTCAGCTCATGGGGTTGTGGTACCCACACTCAGGATGCTTCTTTCCACTCCAGTTACCCCAATCTAGACAGTTGCTCACAGACATCGCCATAGATTTATTCTCCAGGTGACTCTGTGTCCTGTGAAGTTTACCGCCATGCCCGTGAAGGAAGTCTGGCTGTCTCAGCTGCAAGGTTCAAGGCCTCCTCACCAAAGCCCAGAGAGAGTTTTCAGTGTTCTCTAATCCTCCAGTGGCAACATTAAAATGTGTTCCTGGAGCGCTCTGGGTGTTTTGTGCCAGGAACCCTTGGCTCATTCAGCCCCCACAGTTAAGCTGCTTACAGAGACAAGGGTCTCTGCTTAGTCACAGAACAGTTAGATGGCCGAGACAGTATCTACCATATTACCCAGAGACTTGATTACGGGTTCTAACTTTGAGTTCATTTCTAACAACAAACAAGGGATAACTTCACTTTAACGACTTCATTGTCGCACTAATATTTAACACCATGTCAATCAACTAATCTATACAGTAAGACTGACTCAGCTTTGAATCTGGCTCCCTATAGCTCCTGGGCTTCCTAGCGTGGAGGCTATCACTATATCGCTTTGCTCTCCTCAGCTGGTCACATCCTTCTCCTGTAGTCAGAGCATCCATAAACCTGACAACGCCCAGACCTTTTGGTCACTGAGTGCGCAGAGTTTTGCCACCAGCCTATTTTCTCTCTCTTGAGCTCAACAGATCAGAGCTACCAACCTTTAAAAGCCAGAGCTTCCATCCATCACTGCACCCCCAGCAGGGAAACCCTGGGGTTGTTCTTAAATCCAGTCTTCATCCCGCCTACACCCAATCAACCCTCTGTTTCCCGAAACCTTATCCACACTCCTGTCAGCACACTGGGGTTGACGGTGGCGGCTCGCTGGGACCATAACCACCGGTGCCCACCTAGAGCCACCAGCTGCCTTCCTGCCGGCTCTAAACCCCTTTGTCAACACAGCTACCAAGAAACCCCACTAATCTGTTGATCTGATGAGCCACTCACGGCTTAACCTTTCTGTTTTTGCTGCCTGGAAGCTGAACGCGGGCTCTTTAGCCGGGCATCTGAGGCCCTTCCTCAGCCTCAGCCACTTAGTCCTGAGCAACAGAAAGCGCTTGTGTCTTTCTGAGGTTCCCTTGAAGCTACACACACACACACACACACACACACACACACACACACACACACACACACACACACTGCACTCTTTCCTGTTTCTCTCTGCTTGCTCCGGAGGGAGCTCAGGTGCCACCCAAGGAGACAGCTTTGCCTGACTGCACTGGCTGAACATGGTGTTCTCTTGTGCTCACTGCAACCGTGTGTGGCTTATCTTTGTACCTCTAGTCCTCGGTTCCGAGGTTGGCAAGTTCTCGGTAAATATTTGGTGAACCAGCGAATTATGTAGTCTCCGAACAGCTGTGATACGGTGTTTTTAAATTCAGCAATGTCTCCAGACTCCAGTTAGATAATAAATTCTATTGGAGTTTGATAACGTGTCTTGTAATACTCTTATTTTTACAGAACTGGCTCTCTTTTCTCAAGGTTTTTTGGTTGAGTATGATAGGCAGAATCACAGTCTGTGAAGATTAGATAAAGCCTTTCCATCATCCTCATGGATTATTCAGTGTGTGTGTGTGTGTGTGTGTGTGTGTGTGTGTGTGTGTATATTTGTGTGTGTGTGTGTGTGTGTGTGTGTGTGTGTGTGTGTAGGTAGGTAGGTAGGTAGGTAGGTAGATAGGTAGGTAGTTTCTTAAGTTAAAATTGTATTCTCTGCAGCTGGGTGGAGTGGTGCATGCTTTTCAGACAGGCAGGTCTCTTTGAGTTCAAACCCAGCCTGGTCTACATACTGAGATAATTACTCAAAAATTATTTTTGCTAAATGTTACTAAAGGACTAAAAGCAGTTGACTGTCTGAGATCCTCCTGTGCAATCCAACGTGGTATTGACTGAGGATGACTTTGAACATCTGATCCTCCTGCCTTTACATTTCAAATGCTGAGCTTACGGGCACGTGCCACAAAACACAGTTTTATGTGGTACTGGAGATAGGACCCAGGCTTTGTCCATACCAGGCAGGCACACTTCTGACTGAGCTGCAACCCTAGCCCTCAGTCCATCCTTAAATAGGGTTTTGATGCCCCAGACTCGGAATTAAATATAGCTTTGAACAGAGACCATTACCTTCATTAGAAATGAACACTCTTGGGCACATCTTATGCATACCCCAAGGATCTGGGAGAGACTCGGGACTTGTTCTCACTGGAGCTGTAGCTCTGACAGGTCAGGAGTGGGTTGAGGGGTCTTATGGCAACAGTATATGTCTAGCTGACTTGGTTTTGGGGAGATGAGCAATCTGGGGCAAGACTGGTAACTATATTTGAAGTAAATTTGAATTAAAGTCACATTTGCTGGTGAAGATGCAAAAAGAAAAAGGGGACCATATCTGTATAAAGAAACTACTGAAAAATCTTAGCATAGGCCAAGATACTGATACTTTGTAACACCGGTTCTGTTTTTAAGCAACAGAAGCTCCAGGAAAGTTTTTAAGTTCCATCTATAGGAAAGGTGCCTGAGGTGGGTTTCCTTGCAAATCTAGACGCGGGGAACTATTGAATTGACCTGACGGTTTGATTTTCACTTCCCTTAGCAAGTGTGTTACTTGGCTGAGCCCACGTTCAAAGGCTGGGCGGATTGATCCCCTGCAAGACACTTGAAGGTTAAGTAACTTCAGATCTCAGCTAATCCCGCTAAGCTGCTGATACTAAATGTCGGCCGGCATTCCCGGTGTGACAGCCTCTACATGCTCTCGGTTTGGCCCTTACCTTTTGTTCAGGGAGCCACCTTGGAGCTATGTGGCTCTTTGCCTGCCTGTGCCTTGTGCTTAGCTTCCTGGGAGGAGTGAACTGTACCTGCCCTTCTCAGTGCTCCTGTGAGTATCATGGCAGACACGAAGGCTCAGGATCAAGGTACGCCTCTCTCCTTGCTACTAATATTCTGATTGTCCTGATTAAAAAAATAAAGGACCTAGGCTGATCATTCTAATTTAATGAGGGCAAATTATTTGTTAAAAATGAGAGGCAGTTTAAACTTGTGAGACTTGGTTCAGTTTTTATTAGCTGGTTGTCTAACGCCTTACTATTCTTATTGTGGGCAATGCCTACCTCCAGAAGCCTCACACGGGTCTCTGACATTCCAAAAGCACTTCCTGTCTTACAAACATGTTTGTTATACCTATGTGCACACGATACCCTTCTCTGGAGAGCAAACCATGTTCCATGTGGGGGTGGGGCGGGAGCTCAGACTTGTTACAGAAAGCACAGAGAGGGAGGTTGGGTAGGAGCTGTGGGCTTGTTGACGTCGTCGCCCGTTATCAGCGCTTCCGATGGCACCCGAGGATTACTAACAACTTGGTGGTAGGAGAGCAAGAGTGAAGTTGGTGAGGTTGATTTACGAAAGTGAAGATGTCTGGAAAATACCACCTGCGGCAGATATTGTTAGGCCCTCATAGACGTTGTTAAGTCTCTATGTTGCTTTAACACAGCAAAAATTATAATTTGTTTAGGATGCACATAAATCCTTTTACATATAGGCAAATACAAAACAGAACTCTTACTAGCCAAATATGGGAGACTCTGGTTTTTTAAGAGTATTTTTGAGAGTATTTACTAAAATAAAATAAATGCATTCTTGTGATTTTGCTAGTTGAAATAATGAGTTTCTGAAGCAAAGCCTAATATAAGAGTAATGCAACTTTAATCAAATAATAATTAAAATTTAGCTATATTGATAATTAATTAATATAGCTCAATGGTACAACACACACCTGACAGGTCTAAGGACAGGCATCTGATGCCCAACGCAGAAGACAATGATGTTGAAGATGACGATGATGACGATGATGATGGTAGTGGTGATGATGGCGATATTGATGTTGATAATGATTCAATTAGAATTTCTTTGTGAATATTTTTTAGTTAACTCTGGTACCCTTTTTGAGACATTTCCTGAGAAGTAAGATGCAATGGAAACAACACGGGTTAGCACCTGTTATCCCAAAGATTTACAGCACTCCTTCTGCAGAAAGAAATGTGTTGACATCTGCCCCTGCCTCCATAAGTGGTTCTCTCATAAAAGGGACAGTTTATTATTTTATTTTATTTTATTTTATTTTAACGATAAGCTCTCATGTAGTCTGGGCTACCTTGGAATTCCCTGCGCCTCAGAATATCTTGACTGTCTGGTCCTCCTACCTCTGACCCCTGATTAATGTGACTACAGGTGAGCGCCATGTCTGGTTTACGCTGTTCTGAGGACCTAATGAAGGGATTGCAGCATGCCAGGCAAACACTCTATGACAGAGGTCCATCCCAAGCCCCAGTTCATGGCTTTGATCAGATTCTTTTAAAAGGGATTCACTTCGGAGTTGGACAGAAGCAGGCTGGACAGGTCGTTCCATAGCATCCCACGGGCTGGTTGGCAGGGAGACATTGTCTACCGTTGGAGGGCACGGATCATTTTAGATGTTTAATCAGTTGTTGGTAACAGCAGCAAATGCTGGCTGAGAACTTTCGTGCCAGGAACACATAGAATTTTACATCCATTTAAGTCAATCATAAGCTGACATCGGGGTAATGGGGCTGTGCGTCGGGTGAAGCAGCAGTCTCCAGCCACAGCGAAGACAGAGGAGCTCGACTTCCTTTATTCTGTTATCCACCATCCTCCTCTTGGGGAAGCCGTGATGGCTGACAAAGAAATGGATATGAGCAGTGTTTCTAAAGCCTGGCACGAAAAACCTCTATAAATGTCCATTAACACCACGACGTTGCTCATAATTGATCAATTTTAACGATGAAAATATCCATTCTGTATGGTTCAGTCAAATGGTTTCCACATTGTGGAAATGTTGAGGAAGGAGATGATGATGGTGATGGTGATAATGGTGATGGTGATGATGCAATATTGACATTATTGATAAATAGGCTTCCAGAGTAAACAAATGTTAGGTAGAAACCAGGAGGGAATGAAAGGCTTTCTTTTAAAGTGAGTCACGGGGAGTAGATCTTCTTACATTGTTCTTGTGATAGCAGGTCGGTGTTGTGTAACGACCTGGATATGAATGAAGTCCCAACAAACTTCCCCGTGGACACCGCGAAGCTCCGTATAGAGAAGACCGTGGTCCGCAGGATCCCCGCCGAGGCTTTCTACTACCTGGTGGAGCTGCAGTACCTCTGGCTGACTTACAACTCGGTGGCCAGCATAGAGACCAGGAGCTTCTACAACCTAAAGCAGCTGCACGAGTTGCGTTTGGATGGGAATTCTCTGACCGCGTTCCCGTGGGTGTCTCTGCTGGACATGCCCCACCTGAGGACGCTGGACTTGCACAATAACAGAATAACCAGTGTGCCAAACGAGGCGGTCAGATATCTCAGGAACCTTACCTGCTTGGATTTGTCAAGCAACAGACTAACCACACTGCCACCCGATTTCCTGGACAGCTGGTCTCATTTAGCAATGACACCTTCTAGAAGGCCGGACCTTCCACCGAAAAGAATTATTCTTGGTAGGTTTGAAAGCTCCTGGGCGTCTTATGCATAGGTGCCTTGTTATGTAGTTTTAAGGGTGTGTGCGGGCGCATGTACATGCGTGTGTGTTCGTGTGTGTGTGTGTGTTCGTGTGTGTGTGTGTGTGTGACCAAGGATTTAATTCAGGGTCTTGCACCTGCTAAGTATATAAGCATACATCACCGAGTTACACTCTACCTCCTGAATTCAGTTAATCTATACATGCTTAGCTGTGTTTCCTGTAATATGTAATGGCATGTGAGCACATGTATGTGCATGTGTGCACATGTGTGTGCATGTGAGCATGTAGAAAGCATGGGGAGAAAGCTGCTCTCGATCTGAGAGTTTACCTGCTACACTCATATGATCACACCAGTGTACGCACAGCTACTCTCTGCTGCTCTGTTCTGTTTTCAACCTCTTACTTAGGTCCTTCAGTGTGGACGGGGTACCACTGCTTTTGTTAAACCTCTCCATAGAGGGCTACACAGGGCTGCACAGAAAAACCCTGTCTTGGGGTGGGGGGAGTTGGAGATTCTACATGCTCTTCTGGTCCTGGGTCATACCTGTAGAAAGGACCGTTTATAATATCTACAGATAAAGTCGTAAGGCACAGTCAAGCCACTTGCTCCGATGCGCTCAGCACGTGGTGGGGACGCTGAGGTAGGAGTCTAGGTCCTGTGGGCCCGTTCCCATTTCTATGTGACATGGTGCGGAGTATATGTTCACTCGGAGAATCTTTTCAGATTGTGTCTTTAGTTAAAAGAGAATAAGTAGGGACAAGCTTTGAGTTGCTCTCTCCGATCTAGGTGAGTAAAAGCACCAACTTAGAAAGAACATTTTAATGTACGGATAAAACCCTAAACTGGAGTTGTGGAATTCAGGTTAAAAATTATAGTGCTGGTAGGTTTCCAGCTCTTTACATAGGCACATATGTAAGACATCATCTACTGTTGAACCTTAGAGGGACAACCTAATAATTGGACAGGGCACCAAATGTTTATTCAGTGTTGTTTTTTTTCTTTAATTGGTGCCCAAATTTACTCACTTGTAAACATAGTAGAATTTGCCTGAAGGCAGTGGCAGTCTGAACTTTTTCACAGAATTCCCCAGAGGCATTAATTTAGTTCAACAACCATTTCCAATACCTATGGATACACCCTGACTTCTTGCCATCAAAACAGCCTGGCAGGGGTGGGGGGCACGTCTATAACTGTCACCCCCTCTTTTACAGCCGGGAAGGTAGCAGCATCAAGTCTCATTCATCAAGATGTCATTCATCTCCACAGACATCATTGATCTTTTATAAGTTTTTTTTAATTGAGGGACTGACACATACTCTGTACATTGCGAAATGCAAGATCTGAAGTATACAATTCAGTAAATTCTTATAGAAGCATGCCCTTGACAACGATACCTTCATCAAGATAGAGGATATTCCATCACTTAACCTGGCCATCATCTTCATCTCTCACGCTCGTGCCGCTGCCACATTGTGGAGCCGCTATGCTGATTTCCATCTCCTGCTCTAGCAAGCTACAGGGACGGCGCCTCCTGCGCCGTGCATGCCCGTGCCTGGCTTCTGCCTCTCGGCAGCTGTTTCCGAGGCTGACCCATTCATGTCACCTGTCAGCGGTGTCTTATTGCAGAACTCCACTGTACGAACCAGTGTTCAGCCTTCCCCTGATTGGGCACCTTTACCCTTTCCAGTTTGGGGGCTTTTATGAATTTAAATACTCTCATACAACTTTAAATGCTCCCGCAAAACGGTCTTATGTGGTGTGTATTTTTATTTCTCTTGCATAAGTACCTAAGGTCAACACTGCTGTGTTAAATAGTGGCGGAGTGTGTAAGTTTTAAAGAAACTGCCCATTTTCCAAAGTGGGTACTTAGCACTACGCCTTGCCCTGGCCCTGTGGGACAGCCTGGTTGTTCTGTGTCCTCCCGTACACTTTGCGATGCCGAGCCTTTATTTCAGCTCTTCCGGGGAGTCAGCAGACCAATCAAGTAGCTGAATCATTTCGCTTTGCCTTAGTGACTAATGATGTCACCAGGTTACCGTTTTTTCTCCCCAATCATTTGCACGTAATCCTCCACACACGTACTCTCTGTCCCGGTCTTCTGCTGTCTTTAAGGGTCATTTTCCATTGGCCTTTACTACTGGATCTATCTCTTTAATCAATTATGTGAATTATAAACACTTTCATTCTGGCTGACCCATTCACCTCTATGTAGTGTATCTGGTAAGGACTATTTAAAATTTGATGGCACGTGACTTATTATTATTTTACTCTTAGAGCTTCCTGGGAACCGTTTCAGAAATATCTCTGCACCACAAGATAGGCAGAGTCTTTAAATTCAATTTTTAGCGTTATGTCCTTATCTTCCATGCTTATGACTTAAGGCTCACCTCAGAAGAGTCTCTGCGTAGGTGCAAAGCAAGGTGTCATTTGTGAAGAGGCTTTCCTTTCCCATCTCACGGCTGTACACCGCAGCCTACACAAAGCTAAATGGGGTCTCTTCTCTCTTTGAAGGGTTACAGTTCGCATAATAAGCTTTGTACAGGGATCTGTTTCTGACTTCCCAAACACACACTGAAATAGCCAATTTAATCCAACTATTCTGATGCATAAAAAATACTGAATTTCTCTCTGAGAAGGGATAAAGCCGTGCCCAGTGGTCCCATCCAAGAACTGTGGTGAAGTTATTAATGCAAATCACTCTGTAACTGTGTATTTCCTTCAAGGAATGCGAGTAACAGTTTAACCTTAGCAACTTCTTGTACCTTTGTCCCCACGAGGAAGAACACCAGGCAGACGAAATGAACTGGGTCAGTTCTCATATAACTATGTTTAATTCGCATCTTAAAAATCTGCACCTTGGACCTTAGATGTTTCAAGATGGAAACAAACAGACTTCATGTTATTGAGGAATTAGAAAATCTTTCCTCTTGGTTTATATAACTTTGCTATGTAACCAGTAGGGCTGACTTTTAATTTTTTCATAACTGACACATTTTAATAATTGTTTTAAAGTATGAATGGAGCGGTTAATGTTCTAACTCTTGAATATTTCCCTGTACAGGTGTCTGCACTCCAGACAGCTTAGAGCCATTGCCCAATGGTGTGGATATTTTTAGTTGACAGAGACGAATTGTGCTAGAAGGTTTATTAGATTAGGAGGCTAAAAGAAATGTGGGGCTAGTCAGGACTCTAAGAGACTTAAGAAATCAAAGAGGTAATCTCTTTGTGCTTTAGCCTCCTCTGGTGTGGAATCAGAAGGAAAGAATCATCGTCTTCCCAAGGTGGCCAAGAGCTGAGTGTGGTGTGAGTCACAACTGAATGCTTTAAGATCCAGACACTTGACTTCAAATCCTGCCTGCCCGGTTGTGTAACCTTAGACAAGTTTCCCTCTTTCTTGAGCCCCTGAATTTCCTTTCATTAGAAGAAGAGAGATGATTGAAGGGGTTGAAGGGGCTGAAGGGGCTTGCAACTATGAACAACAATTCCAACCAACCAGAACTCCCAGGGACTAAACCGCCATCCAAAGAGTACACATGGACAGACCCATGGCTCCAGCTGCATATGTAGCAGAGGATGGCCTTGTTGGGCACCAATGGGAGGAGAGGCTCTTGGTCCTGCCAAGACTGGACCTCCCAGTGTAGGGGAATGTCAGGGCAGGGAGGCAGGAAGGGGTGGGTGGTTGGGGAGGGGAAACACCCTTATAGAAGAAGAGAGAGGGGTGTGGGATGGGGGGGTTATGAACAGGAAACCAGGAATGGGGATAGCATTGAAATGTAAATTTAAAAATTTCAATAAAAAAGAAAGTACAGATGTAAGATATAAAAAGGTTTTATTACTAAGAATATAAGGGTTCTGACTGTGGGTAGTGATATTTGGACAAGGAAAAATCTTTATATATAAAATTTATTAAGAAGAAGAAGAGGAGGAGGAGGAGGAGGAGGAGGGAGAGGAGGAAGAGGAGGAGGAGGAGGAGAATTGTGGGTTATGCTGCAGTTACTCTCCTCATGCTGTTGGGAGAACCCGATTCTGTTTAGTGTTCTTATTTGCTATTACTTTTTGAGGCATTGGAATTTTATTCAGAAATTCATTGTTTATGCCTGTATCTTGACATTTCCTCTGGTAGCTTCATTGCTTCAGGTCTTACATTAAATATGTCGGATCTGTTTTGTTGATGCAGAAGGATCATTTTAGAACAGTGGTTCTCAACCTCCCTAATGCTGTGGTCCTTTAATACAGTTCTTCATTGTGGCAACCACCAACAATAAAATTATTTTTGCTTCCTAACTCATAACTGTAAAATGTGTTGGGAGATAGAGTTTGCCAAAGGGGTCATGATCCACATGTCGAGAACCACTGTTTTAGAGGTTTTTCTGGTTTACCAAATCATAATATTTAACTTTTTCTAAATCTCCTTTTCTTCTAGTGAAGTGTATTCTTTTCCTATCTCTCATGTGTGTGTGGATCTCTTTTTCTCCTATGATATGCGTAAGATTCCTTCTGATGTCTTCTGCAGTAAATTGTGCAGTGGTTGTAAGTTGTGTTTGTGTTTAACTTGGAAGCTCTGTTCATCCATCAGTTTTAAGAGACAGCTTTGCTAGGTCGGCGAATATCTGCTCTCAGCATTTGGAATGCATTACTCCATGACCGCCAAGTTCCGTCCCGAGAGACTGTTATTCTGATAGGTGACCTCATGGCGTAACTTTGTGCTTGACAGTTGGTGCTTCTGGCTTACAGCTTTCGATATCTTTCCTTGTTCTGTATTCTTGAAATTTTAACTATCATAGAACACAGAGAGGTTCTTTTCTTCTCACATTTAGTTGGGACAGGTTTCCCCCTGTAGTAGGGAAGTTTTCTGCTAAACTACATTGCTTTTAAACTTTATCTTATCTCTTTCTGTGTCAAAGCTTTGCGTGTTTGGTTTCTTAGACATGCCTCAGAGAGCTTGAAGGTTATGGTCATTGTCTCGTGTGTGTGTGTGTGTGTGTGTGTGTGTGTGTGTGTGTGTGTGTTGCTATCCAAATGTAATATCTCATCACTCTTGTCTTCAATGTCTGATATTCTTCTTCTCCTGGATTTATTCTCCTGGTGACACTCTCTGCTGACTTTGAATCTTGTTTTGTATTTGAACTGTTTGTCAGGTCTCTTTTCAGAATCTTTACCTCACTAGAAAATTTCTCATATAAGACTTGGATTGACTTTTTCACTCATCTGTTTATTGGTATTTTCAAGGAGGTCGTTATTTTCAAAATTAGACTTTTGAATTGCTTGTCCGGCAGTTCTGTCATTTTGATATTGTTGATCTTTGGAGTCATATTGCTTGACTATTTGCACACTTCTTGTGTTTCCTGGTCACAATGATGTGCCCTACTGCATTGGCTGTGTCTTCTAGCTTTATATGAAGGGTCTTTTTTTTTTTTACATACTTTTAAACTAGTTTTGCATGTATGTAGGGTTCTCACATGTACACATTTCACATGTATACATTTAACATGTACACTTTGCTCATATTCACACACACACACACACACACACACGCACACATGCACGCATGCACACACACACACTGACCTCCCTCCCATACCTCTCGCTCCTCTCTTATTCGTCCCCTTCCTTCCCAAATCATCCTCCCGCTGCCTTCACACTGCATTTCATTTCCATGTCTCTCCTCCCCACTCAAAGTATCTCCCTCCCCTCTCCTGGTCCCTTTTCTATTTTCGTGACCTATACATACACATATGTATCTACCCAGAGATATAATTTAAACCCAGATTCTGAATGAAAACACAAAGTGCTTGTCTTTCCGAGCCTGGCTTATTTCATTAACACAATGGTTTCCAACTTCATCCAATTTCCTGAAAATAAAATGCCATGATTCTGCTTTTTCTTTGCATCTGGAAAAGCATCCGTTGTGTGTATGCACCTCATTCTGTTTATCCTCTTGTCTGCTCGTGGACATCCATGCCGGGTCCGTGTCTTGGTTCCATGTGATAGTATGACAGACAGTAGACATGAGTATGTGTGTGTCCAAGGTGTGCTGACATAGAGTCCTTTGGGTGTGTCCCCTGTAGGGATACTCCTGAGCGATTTGGTAGTCTAGTGTTTTTTGCTTGTTTGCTTGTTTGTTTTCCGGGGCCTCCACAGTGACTTCCATAGTGACTGCTGTAGTTTATACTCTTGCCAGTCAGGTATAAGGGCTAACATAGAGTCTTTTAGGGAACAACCTTCTCTTGAGGTTTCAACCCCCACGTACACTCAGGGGAGAAAGCAGATGTCTATTGCTGAGACACTATGCAAGGAAACATATAAAGAAAATTTATTAAAACTTACCAATAAAGCCTTTAATTGGGGGGTTCCTTCCAGCTTCAGATCATCCATGATTGTCATGATGGGAAGTGGGGTGGCAGGCAGACCTGCTGAGTGCTTACAGCTGATCCATATGCCGGTAGCAGAGAACAAGAGACTGGATCTGGCTCAATGCTCAACCCCAGTGACACACCTGGCCCAACAAGACCACACCTCCCAATCCTTCCCAAACAGTTCCACCAGCAAGAGACCAAGTGTTCAAATAAATGAGCCTACAGTGGTCATTCTCATTCAAATCTCACCAGACTACAGCAACGGAAACAACAACAACAACAACAACAACAACAACAACAACAACGGCAACAACAACGACAAAGACAAACAATGGCGGGGTGGGCGGGAAATGGAAGCAACAACTCTTTTAGAATAGCTTGTCTGTTTCTGCTCCTACCTGGTTAGATAGTCCTGGAGCCAGTGCTTCCCTGTCAGGAAGCTTTCGGGTTTTTCCCTTCTCCCATTTACTGAAGACCCCACTAAGGGAGACCCTTCCCAGACTGTTGTGTTTCTCAGCACACCGCATGGAGGAAGCCAGTTGAGTACTAAGAGACCAAACAAGCAATGGTCCATGCATATCTTTTCTCTGCTTATGACTGTGGATGTGATGGTTTAAGAATCCACCTTGATTTCTCTATGATAATGGACTCTTAAGCCAATTATCTTCCCCCAACCCCCGCTTTTGGGCAGTATACCTTATTACTCCAACAGGAATGAAACCAGGACAGCTTGTTTTTACTTTAAATCTAGTGAATTACTTAACCAATATTTATAAAACCAATTCATCAGAGACAGGTCTCACTATTGAGCCCTGGTCGGCCTAGAACTTGCTATATAGACCAGGCTAGTCTTGAACTCATAGTTTATGAGATCTGTCTTCCTTTATCTCCTGAGTACTGGGATTAAACGGATTTACCACCACACCTGGCCCACCTTGTTCTTGTGAGCAGGCACCTTTCATGCCTCAGCTGATGAGTAACAATGTTACAGTGTTACAGATCAGGCATTCTACCTCACCACTCTGCTATTCCGGTGGTAACTGACTGCAGTGTTAATTTGCAGACCAACCTTAAATTTCCTCCAATCCATGATTTTTATTTTTATTTTATAGACAGACAAAACGTTGTTTCTGGAGAGAGGGAACTCGAGATTTCTCAGTTTTCTCCTCTTTCAGATGAAGAGGTAGGGGCTGCTCCACCAGGCTTCCCAGTCCCGTTTAGAGCCCATGCATAGTAGGGCTAGGGAAGATGCCATTTCCTCCCCACCTCCACTCATCTTCCATACCACATTTAAACCTGCCCTTAGTATATCCAATCAGCTGGCGTTTACAACAGTGGATGAATACCCGGACATCTACGAATGAAGTGAGGTTGGAACTCGATTGTATTCGTTTGCTGTTAGAGGTGTGCTGATCTTACAATTTAACCTCTGCCAATAGCCAGAAAGTATGGCTTAGAGAAGAGAAAATCTGTGTATACCAACAACATCTCTGTGTTAGCTACAGCTTATTCACAATTTGAAACTTTGAATCATCAATGGGTTTAAAGTATTATGTTCAGGAAGGATGGTTAAAGTTTACAGATATAATTTTTTATCACAAATCATCCTTTGTCAGGTAGTTTACATGAATTTAGTAACCTGTATGTACATCCGTGGCAGAACAGCCGTCCTTACATACATTCGGGAGAGGTTGTTGCTACTGTCTAATGTTGTGGAGAACATTAGAATTGGAATTTCAGCCTAGATATTAGGTTTTGTACTCAAATTTAGTTACTCAACATAAGAAAGAAAGAAAGAAAGAAAGAAAGAAAGAAAGAAAGAGAGAAAGAAAGAAAGAAAGAAAGAGAGGAGCTGGAAGGATGGCTCAGTGGTTAAGATCACTGACTGCTTTTCCAGAGGTCCTGAGTTCAATTCCCAGCAACCACATGGGGGCTCGCAGTCATCTGTAGTCCATCTGATGCCCTCTTCTGGTATGTCTGAAGACAGTGACAGTATACTCAGATACATAAAGTAAATAAATTAATTTTTAAAAAGAAAGAAAGAAAAACAAACAAATAAACCAAGAAGGCTGCTTATGGCACGCAACCAGGTGAAGGCACCAATATTCCACAGAAAAGAGAACTAGTCATAGATTCACAGGATTTAATGTAAGAGGAGAGGATTCAAGGTTATTCACCCATAGGAGAAAAACAAACTTCTCAAATAGGAGATTAAAAAGTAACCAGTCCTGGCAGGAAAAGGAGCCCTGGTGACCTGCTGTTACAGCACCGGTAGGCAGAAGAGAAAATGCAGGGCCTACGAACCAGCAGTTCTGTGTCCAGCTCTGTCGGAGTTCCACAGTTCTACGTTCTCTTCTCAGCTCAGATCCCAGACCGTCAGCAAATGCTGTAACTACAATTCTCCAAGGCCAGCCCTTGTCTCAAGCTTGTGAGGAAGCTGTTGGTTAGAGGACAGCGTCTCTAGGGAGACGTTTGTCCTACTGCATGTTCTGAAGAACCACCTTGGGTGTGCTGAATGCCGTTCTCAGTCTGGTCATTTAGAAGAGGCTGGGGATGAGCCAAGTGTCTTTGGTTACTTACACTGAATGCTTCTTCAGCTGCAGTCTTCACTATTTGCAAGAAGCTCTGTCCCCAGATCAGCTTTGGTTCCTCAGGGGCATTCCCGTTAGGAGAGAACATTCTTCTGCAAAAGCATTCGTTCTATCCTTCACACTTACCCCCAATGACAATGCCACCAACCTTTCTGCCATTCCACAACAAGGATTTTTCTTTTCCTTTCTGGGAACTGTAAACCACTTGCCTTTAAGCTCTCAATGACAGGATCCTTGAGAGTCAAATGATGTCAGCTCACAGTCCCCAAAGCTGAGGCAGATACTGAAGATACTCCCGGTCGGAAACCTTCAGCCTGTATGTCCCTTGCTGCTGGCCCTCTTGTGCTAAGATTCGGGCACATCCCTTTGGTGGCCACTACATATGGCATCCATGCAAAGTCGCTTTCTGGGCTTATCTCCTCCTATTGCTGGTTCTGATTCAGGCCTCATTTTTATCTCAGTTTGTCTTCCGGTTACACAAACCCATGACCCATTCCAGGCCCTGCTGGCAGCTCTTAGCACTCTGTGACGGGCTGGAAGGCACTCTCTGAGTACTCCAGGACTGTGTATCTCTGTCCCATACTTATGGCATTCTGAGGTACCCGGGTTCAATGACCAGGAGCGGGGCAGTGAATGAGATATAAGTGAATAAGAAAAAATATATACATATATATAATATACTCCAATATATATGCTCATTTTATATATGTGGGGTGTGTGTGTGTGTGTGTGTGTGTGTGTGCGTGCGCGTGCACACGCATGGATTGTTGGTATTAAGTGAAAATAAAGGTTAGTATATGAAACATTAATTGATTAGCTCTACTCAAATTGCCCCACTGGCAGCAGCATACATTCCTCAACACCCGCCAAAATGCTCTGGATTCTTGAATGAAAGACACACACACACACACACACACACACACACACACACACACACACACACACACACACACACACACACACACACACACACACACACACATACACACACACACATACACACACACACACACACACACATACACACACACACACACACACACACACACACACACACACACACACACACACACACACACACACACACACACACACACACACACACACACACACACACATACACACACACACACACACACACACACACACACACACACACACACACACACACACACACACACATACACGGCCTTCATTTTAATATGCCTTAAACAGCACAATGGCTGGGTCGCTCTCAAACTTCTGCATAGCTGATGCCTCCAGTCTGATGCTCCTGAAGCATTCCTTACTAAAATCTGTACTCCATCTTTGCTACCCAGACCAAAGCTGGGGAGAGGCCGCTGGGGCTGCTCTTCCCCGGCTCCCACATGGCTGATTCTCTGTCTTTCACAGCTCTCATCTTCCATCCTATCCTTTCCTGGCATGGCGATTTTAACCTTCTCCTTCCAGCGGTAAAGTCCCACCTCTGTCTCCCTGCCCAGCCACTGTCTGCCGGCAACTTTATTTACCAATTAGAAGCACCAATTAGAAGCAACTGGGGGCAGGGACTGTCAGGAATTCACACGCGGATGCATGAATTCCTGTGTAATTTGGGACCCCAGTTAACATAATATAAGCAGTAAACCCACAACAAGTGTACAGAGTGGAGGAAGTGCTAGGTATGCCAGTGACTGTATCTGTCCATTCAAGAACTTTTTTCTTGGATATTTTATGTATTTACATTTGAAATGTTATTCCTCTCCCCCTCCCCTCCCCCTGCTTCTGTAAGGATGCTCTACTTCCACCCACCCACTCCCACCTCAACGCCCTGACCTTCCCCTACATTGGGGAAATGAGACTTCACAGGTCCAAGGGCTTTTCCTCCTATTGATGTTGGACAATGACATCCTCTGTTACATATGCGGCTGGAGCCATGGGTCCCTCCATGTGTACTCACTGACTAGTGGTTTAGTCCTTGATAACAAGGACACATGCTCCACTATGTTCATAGCAGCCTTATTTATAATAGTCAGAAGCTGGAAAGAACCCAGATGCCCTTCAACAGAGGAATGGATACAGAAAATGTGGTCCATCTACACAATGGAGTACTACTCAGCTATCAAAAACAATGACTTCATGAAATTCTTAGGCAAATGAATGGAACTAGAAAATATCATCCTGAGTGAGGTAACCCAATCACTAAAGAACACACATGGTATGCACTCACTGGTAAATGGATATTAGCCCAAAAGCTTGGAATACCTAAGAAAAAAATTACAGATTATGTGAAGCTCAAGAAGAAGGAAGACCAGAATGTGGATGCTTCAGTCCTTCTTAGAAGGGAGAACAAAATGCTCACGGGAGGAAATACAGGGACAGAGTGGAGCAGGAACTGAAGGGAAGTCCTCCAGAGACTGCCCCACCTGGGGATCCATTCTATATGCAGCCACCAAACCCAGTCACTATTTTGATGCCAAGAAGTGCTTACTGACAGGAGCCAGATATGGGTGTCTCCTGAGAGGCTCTGCCAGAGCCCTACTGATACAGATGAGGATGCTTGCAGCTAACCATTGGACTGAAAACAGGGACCCCAATGGAGGAGTTAGAGAAAAGACTGAAGGAGCTGAAAGGGTTTGCAACCCCATAGGAAGAACAACAATACCAACCAACCAGATGCCACCAGAGCTCCCAGGGGCTAAACCACCTCCCATAACTTTAATGAGAGAGAGAATGTGGCAACCTTCTGTCCCAAGGCGAGCTGTGCTACAGACTTCTCAGGATGACCCTTAATGTCCCTTTTCTTTCTGTGCTTTAGGTTTACAGGACAACCCTTGGTTCTGTGACTGTCACATTTCCAAAGTGATCGAGCTGTCTAAAGTCGCCGACCATGCCGCTGTGCTTCTTGATCCCCTGATGGTCTGCAGCGAGCCGGAGTACCTCCAAGGAATCGCGTTTCAGAGGGTGGAGTTGGAAAAGTGTCTGAAGCCGTCTGTGATGATGTCGGCCACCAAAATCACATCTGCTCTGGGGAGTAACGTTCTGCTGAGGTGTGACGCCAAAGGCTACCCCACCCCACAGCTGATGTGGACCCGATCCGACAGCTCGCCAGTTAACGCTACAGGTATAGTTAGTCATCAGACACAGAACCCGTTTGCAAAAACCTGGACTGCATCTCGTGTCTTTGTGTACATTTAAATGGCTAGTTAATTCGTACGACACCAGGATCATGGGATGCGAGGACATGGGTTGTAGTGGTTCTGTCTTTGTTTTCGGTGGAGCCCAGGGCCTTATGCATGCTAGGCGAGGTCTCTACGGCCAAGTTACACCTTCGGCTATAAATTCAAATGAAATTTTGTTTCAACACTTGGAATAAAACCCAGGGCCTTCTGTACTATATTCCTAGTTCTATGGATGCAAGGGACTTCAACGGTGCATTTTATTGATTAATATTTTATCACTTTATATAAATACCTAAAAATAATTAGACGATCAAGCCATTTTCTTTCCTTAGGTAGAAATTTCTTGTGACGTAAATACACGATTGCTAGCGAGACTTTTGTCTTGTTCTGTTATCTTGGATAGACTCATTTTAAACTGTAAAACCTAAGAAACATATTCAAAGTCTTTTATATGGTTTTTTTTGAACAACTATTTAAATACTAAATTACACAGAGAGCTTAGGGTGGAGCAAAAATACTTTTAGAAATATTAATTATTTAGATTCTTTTAAAAGCCTGTGAAGATCAAGCCAGGCTTTGCCCACTGAAGCAAAGATATTCTGATAATTAGAAGGGTGAAGTTTTGGGACTGTTCAAAATAAAATTAGAATTGGGGTTTAAAAATTAAACTTGATGGAACAGAGAAGTCAAGGTCTAATATTCCTCTAGATTGCTAGTGGGTGACCTACAGTTTAGCTCCCGACGTTTAAGTTCACATCTGAGCTGTTGGCACCTTGCTTCCTGTAATAATATCCTTTAGGAACCTTCTGTCTCAATTTCAGATAAAAATTTTAATGCATGGCAAAGAAATACTGCAATATTCTATATATCTTATATGTTCCTCTGTAAAGAAGGGAGCTTATAGTTTTCTAATTTACCTGAGTTTAATATGAGATGAATGATTTAGAATAAAAGTTATAACTCCTCTATGCCAGAAAATGACATTTTGTTCCTTCTAGGTATGGGCAAAGATGCATTTAATTAGGGCGAAGAACATTTATTTGAGAAAGAGTCAAGTAAAGTCTAATAGATTCACAATCAAAACTGAGAGGGAGCTTTTTAAAAAGATTTATTTATTTATTATATATAAGTACACTGTAGCTGTCTTCAGACAGACCAGAAGAGGGCATCAGATCTCATTAGAGATGGTTGTGAGCCACCATGTAGTTGCTGGGATTTGAACTCAGGACCTCTGGAAGAATAGTCAATGCTCTTAACCACTAAGGCATCTCTCCAGCCTGAGAGGAAGCTTTTAAGATTAGTTTTCATATCCTCTTGTTGGTCAAATGCAGAGGCATGGGCAGTACATACCATTCACCCTGTATACAACTGCATGCTGCTTGGGAGACAAAAGCTTACTATGTCCCAGATCTCCTGGTTTTCTCCCTACACAGGTTTAAACAGTCATTTTCCAAACAGACCGACTCTGCAGCACTTGGCAGGTCCTAGATTTCATGTGTACACATTTGTTTTCTTCTAGTAATTCAGGAGTCTCCAGGAGAAGGAGTCAGATGGTCCATCTTAAGCTTGACTGGTATCATGTACAGGGACGCTGGGGATTACAGCTGTAAAGCCAAAAACCTGGCAGGGACGTCAGAGGCTGTGGTTACTGTGACAGTTGTCGGTGTTGCTACGACCACCCTATCACCAGATACTTCAGAAAGAAGCCCTGGAGAGCACCCTGAACAGAACCATCCCCAGCCTGGATTAGGAAGATCAACCCCTCCGTCTAAGTCGCCAGGACTCTCTTACACTTCTTCCCACCCCACTTCCTCAGCCGCCGCTCTCTCTACATCTACACTGTCTCCTCCTCCCTCCTCTTTGCCTCCCATCTTCTCAGCTGCTTCTGCAACCACCAGTGTAAAAACCAGCATCTCAGGAAGCACCGTCAGGACGAGCCACCAGCCACCCCTGCTCCACCCCGGTGGGAAAAGCAACGCAAAGATAGAGAACAACGGAAGGAAGTTTCCTCCACTCAGCGCAAGTAAGAAAGAAGAGTTGGCGTTGATGGATCAGGCAGCGCCAATGGAAACAAACGTCACTATCAAAGACCTCAGGGTGGCCCGCGAAACCGGCGCGAGTGTGACTCTGACCTGGAACAGCAGCAGCAGCGGCAGCATACAGGAGTCTGCTGTGACTGTGCTGTATTCTAAGTCTGGTGAGAAGGACCTGCTGCTAGTAGATGCAGACTACGGCAAGAACCAGGCGACCATAAATGGCCTGGAGCCCGGCAGTCAGTATGTGGCATGTGTCTGTCCAAAAGGAGTGGGGCCCCGAGAGGATCAGTGTATCACCTTCTCTACCAACAGAGTGGAAGGGCAGGACTCACAGTGGTCATTGCTCATCGTGGTGACCAGCACTGCCTGTGTTATAGTCGTGCCCCTAATTTGTTTTTTATTGTATAAAGTCTGCAAACTGCAGTGCACGTCAGACCCTTTCTGGGAAGAGGATTTGTCAAAAGAGACGTATATCCAATTTGAGACGCTGTCACCCAGGTCACAGAGTATTGGGGAGCTCTGGACACGGAGGCACAAAGATGATGGGGAAAAATTGCTGCTATGCTCCAGGTCCAGTGTGGACTCTCAGATGAATCCTAAAAGCGATGGCCGTAGAGCCGGGTTTTACTGCTGAGGTTTGGCGGGTGAGGTGAATGTGAACAAAGAATTATGGGAGTGCAGGCTACCGCGGATCCTCTGTTGGGTGACTTTTGGACAGACTTCCGGGCCATCTGTGAGAATCGCAAATGGAGTATTTTTTTATATATTTAAAAAAATTTTAGTTGAGAAACATCTCAACTAAAACAACAAATGATCCCGGGTTTTATTACAGGAAGGGCGTCTGTATAAATAATTTCCCAGTGGTATTTAAGAAGCTTGCAATGATTTTAATTTTAGGGAAATCCAGTTCCTTAAATGAATTGACAAGACAATATCTGCGATAGGTAAACTCTGCATTTAAGAAGAGAGAATATTTTGAACAGCGGAAGAACATGAGCCTAGCCAGCCAAGACTGATTGGCCCCGAATGTTCAAAGTGCTTTCGGGTTTGCTATGGGCATTTGCCGCCATTGCCCGGTGTGTGAATGTGAGATTCTAATGAAGTTTGTATCTAGAAATAGTTTTTTCCCTCTCATCATTTGCAGTTAGATATCATTCAAATTTAGTACAAAAAAGATCATAACAACATTTTCTATAGAATTAGTGGTCTCATAATGTGTTAACCTCCTTAATTTCTTTCATTTTTCTCCTCTTAATCTCATTGTCTTCCTTCGCTTTCTCTTCTTCATCCTTTAAAACTTCTCCCTTAAGGGTCAGGAGATGCACAGCAGCCAAAGGACTGTCTAAGCTCAGCTTTTTCGGTCTCAGTGTGTTATTTAGTCTCTGGGGAGAGCAAAGGCCTTTGAGATTTCTTTGCAGTTGTTGTTGTTATTGGGTATAGTGGTTTTGTCCTTTATCTTTATTTTTTTCATTTGTATAGGGATTGGTGTTTTGCTCGAACATACATTTGGGGACCACGTATGTGTGCCCCATGCCCTCAGAGGATAGAAGTGGGCATCTGGTTCCCTGGGACTGGAGATTAGACAGCTCGTTCTTTATTGTACGATGAATGGGTCAAAGAAAACCAAGAAAGACACAAAAGCATACACAAACAGGAAAAGCACTCTCAAAGTCCTTCCACACAGCCAGGTTCATGCTAACACCAAACCAGGTAAAGAAACAGCAACAAAAGAAACAATGTTGTAAAGCGAGAAAGCTCACAAGCCATCATGCAAGCTGGAAGGAGAAAGAGGCCAATAGCCCTGGAAAACACAGATTCAAAAATACTCAGTAAAATACTTCCAAACCAAGTATAGACATACATCAAAAAGATCACTTACCAGGGCTGAGTTGGCTTTATCCTGAGACACAGGGGTAGTTCAATACATGCAAATTAGTAAGTGTAACAATTTCCTTAGCCAGAGTTTTATTGTTGTGATAGCGGAACCAACTCAGGGAGGAAAGGGTTTATTTAGTGTAAGCTTCACTATCACAGTTAATTATTAAAGGAAGTCCGGACAGGAACTCTAACAAGTCAGGAACGTGGAGGCAGGAGCAGAAGCAGAGACTATGGAGGGGTGCTGCTAACTGGTTTGCTCCTAGTAGTCTGTTCAGCCTGCTTTCTTATAGAACCACCAACCCAGGGATGGCACATGAGCCCTCCCTCAATAATCACTAGCTAATAAAATGCTCTACATGCTTGCCTATAGCCTGATTTTATACAGGCCGATTCTGAATTGAGGCTTCTTCCTCTCCGATGACTCTCGCTTGTGTCAAGTTGACATAAAACTAGCCAACACGGTAATGAACCACATAAATGAACTGAAAGACCATGGCCTAAAACAACGTTTTAAGATTTTTGAAAGAGAAGTGTTGGTGGATTCATTCATTCATTTGTTTGTTTGTTTTTTAACTTTATTTTTTTGGTTAAAAAAACAAAACAAAACAGGGGGTTGGGGATTTAGCTCAGCGGGAGAGCGCCTGCCTAGCAAGCGCAAGGCCCTGGGTTCGGTCCCCAGCTCTGAAAAAAAGAGAAAAAACAAAAACAGGGAAATTGGAGGGGGTCCACAAACATGGAAGAAAGACATCATAAATACTTTTTATTAAAAAAATCTTTTCATAAGCATTATACTCATTATAAGAGGTAGTGTGGCTTCAAAGATTAATGAAGGGCGTAGTGTGGTGTGCGGCCAAGTTCTTCGGAGTACTGACACCATTACTTAGCAGTGTGCAGCAACCTAGCCTGCAGCCATCCAGGAGACAAGGCTACCCAGCACAGGTGTGGTCATGAACCGTGGGGAAGAGCTAGCCTTTACGGGCAGTTCTAGTCTTTATGAAAGAAACGCCTGGTCATGGTGTGGCTGAATATAGGTGTGAGGGAGAGAAGCGTCCACCCAACTCCGAGAATGGTCTCTGGACTGAGATGTCCTTGTCTACGTCATCAGACCTGGATGGAACGTGGCCCCAGCACCCACATCGGTCCCTGTCCATCTTACACAGCACTTCCGGAATGAACTGCTAACCAAGATGCGTTTTTGAAGATTGGTCCAAAGGAGAGAAGCTGGCTCTTAGCAGGTTGGCCTGTGCTTAAACCTGAAAACTGGAAGAAGATGGGATTTGACACCAAAATGAGTTATGACAGGGATTTCCAAGGGAGGACTGAGTGTGGCCGGTGGCCGGATGTGGTGACGAACCTCAGTGCTGCTCTGTGAACTGCTCCTCAGTGGGCCTGAGGGCTTTGTTCTGCTCGCTGCCTTTATCGCCTTGCGCATGCGCTTTGGGTGTGTCTGTGTGGAGGCTCCTGCCAGGCTAAACCTGCCAAAATTATTCCTGAGTTGGTCCAGCCTCTTGGAAGATGGACAGGCTCTGATGAAGAGGAAAGGTCAGGAAGGCATCCTGGCTGGAAGCAGTCTCCAGTTCCAGATGTGTGGAGGAGCGTCTCATCTGGAAGTTCCTTGGCACCACGATGCCAGGCAGTCAAAGATGGCCGAGGAGCAGCTTCTCTTCAGGGTGCCCTATTGTTGTCGATCAATAGAGGGACTCTCCACCGACTCCTGAGTAGGCACCCCAGCAGAGTCACGGTATCCCCCAAAAGGATTTGACTGCCGTCCTCTGCCATCCATATACTATCTCAGTGAGGCAGCATGGCCTCTCAAGGGGCATGCCAACTCCTGTGACATGTGCTGGGGTCCAATGGCAGCAGACCACAGACACCATGCTCAAGTCCTTTTGCCAAGTAGATTAAGGGCTTTAAAATAATCTCGTTTGCTCAGACACTGCAGGCATTGCCTGTCACAGTCTAGCCCACAGCTAAAAAAGCAACTGCCTTTGACACATTGTTTAGCAGAATACCTGGCCTGGCTGGCTGGGTATCTCTCATGTGGCTGCCCCTGGAGAAGCATTACTGCGTTACTGGTTGCTGTCTTTTACTCTTGTCTACATATAATCTCACCCACCCTGTAGGTTCCCTTAACATCCCTGGTGTGACTGGAAATCTTGCCAATGTTTCGAATCACAGGTGCACAGTGAGGCCGTTGTAGAAGAATCCATTGCACCAAACCCCATTTCCCCTGGACTGTGAAGGTTTTGAGGCATAGGCTAGATTTCTAAAGTTGTGTCAAGAGTTCTGAAATATCCTGAGAAGTGAGTTCTTATATTTTGTGTAAGACACTGGTTGGCTTTTAGTGTACTACATCATAGAAATTATAAATAGCTGGAAATTCAAAGTTATTCTGAACATCTCCTTGTTAAAAATTAAAAAGTTTTAGTTTAGACATGATGTGCATATTGAAAGAGCAGCTTCGGATGGATAGCTGGTTTAGATTCTAAAATGTCCCTATGCCATAATTCCCTCCCTCCATCCTCTTTGCCTTTCTCTTTCTCTTTCCCCTTCCTTTTCTGTTTCCTTTTTCCTCCTCTTCCCTCTCCTTCCTTCCCTTTCCTTCCCCTTTGCTTCCCTCCCCTTCCTTCCCTTCCTCCCTTCCTCTTCCTTTCTCTCCCTTCCCTTCCCCTCCCCTTTCCCTCCTTTCCCCTTCCCCCTCTCATCTCCTTCCTTCCCTTCCCTTCCCCTCCCCTTTCCCTCCTCTCCCCTTCCCCCTCTCGTCCCCTCCTTTCCCTTCTCTTTCCCCTCCCCTTTTCCCTCCTCTTTCCTGCCCCTACCCTCCCTTCTCTTTCCCTTTCCCCTCCCCTCTCCTCCTCCCTCCTCTCTTCCCCCTCCCCTCTCCTCCCCTCCCCTCCAGGTATCCTTGGTGCTCTCACCACTGAGTGCATTGTCTAATGATCTAAATCTTTTAGTTTACTATTCATTGTTAAGGATTTTTAAAACACTTTTTATAAATAACTTTCTTTAACTTTAGTTGATATTAGATTAACTTATAAATTAAAAGGTCAATAAACTTTTATTTATTTACTATTCTATAGGTGTCATTCAATTTTGTCATCATATATTTAAATGGTCCAGACAAATGCTAACTCGTTCACAGCATATCAACAATTCTATGACTGTGGGAGAATATTATAGACTTCTGATTCCAGCATAGGATACAGAGAGGTGCCCAAATTATACAAAAGAAATTCATCAAGAGATAGAATGGGACCCTCAGAGTGATATGTCACTGATTTCTTTCAAAATCAAGTCCATCTAGGAGTTGATTTTTGACCATCAAGGAAAGGCTGACTAGGGATGTGGAGTCAGGGAGCTGGGAGAAAGCCTTGTGGTATTCCTCAGCCTAGTACTGGCACATGAAGTGTGTGGCGAGTAATTCACGACTAATAGTGACAGTTGTAGCACTGTAAGCTGTATACCTTAAAAGCATGCACACTGGAGGCGTGGTCAGTGTCCCAGTGATGTCATTGCTAACCTGTCTTCTGAAAGAAAAACTGGAGTCAAACTGGGCAACATGGAATACATACAACTAATATCTTAATAGTGTTAATGGAGGCCCTATGCTGAGCAAGCCTAAATGACCTATAGCTAATGGGTGTGCCAATTAAAAACAATCGAGAGGTAAGATGTTTCAGCACATAAAGGTACCTACTGCCTGAGGATGACAATCCGATGACATGAATTTGATCCCTGGGACCCATGTAAAGACAGAAGGAGGGAACTGACTCAACCCGGCTGCTCTGTGTCCACCAGAGATGGGCCATGGCACATGTGTCCCACACATGTTAAAATCAAACCCCCCTACAATGATTATAATGTTTTACATTTAGAAAAAAATTTTCATTTTGTTATCTTGTATTCTAACATGAACCATTGAAATATCTAGATTCCTTTTTTTGAGATTTTATTTATTTTCATTGTACATGTATGACTCTTTTGCTTGAAAGTATGTCTCTGCACAATGTGTGTGCACTGCCTGTGGAGGTTAGAAGAGGGCATCAGATCCCCTAGGACTGCAGTTAACAGTTATAAGGCACCATGTTGGTGCTGGGAATGGAACCCTGGCTCTCTGGAAGAGCAGCCAGTCCCCTCAACTGCTAAGCCATCTCTCCAGCATCAAATATCCAGATTCTTAAGATGTCCAAAAGGATAGAACTGAATAGAGTCAAGCGTGTCCTGCAATTTGAAAAAATATTTTCAAAAATTCAAAGAAAAAAACAACTTTTGACCCTTAGACTTGGATCTCAAACAACAGATTGAAAGATCAGGAAGAAGATGGTTCTGTGGGAAGAGTGTTGATGAACAAGCACAGGTTCCTGCACTTAGATCCCGAGTATGTCCAAAGCTAGGCATGACTATGTAAATGCCTGTGATTTGCCTATACCGTCAGCAGAGGCAGGTAGATCTCGGTAGCTTGCTGGCCAGCCAGCCTAGTCAAAATGACAAGCTTCCATTTCAGTGAGAAACTCTCTTAGGAGAGTAAGGCCAAAATCTGACCTCTGCATGTACTCACATGATCGTGTGCATCTTATGCTCAGGGTCGTGCACCACACACACATGCACACACATTACACACGTATAGATTCACATCTGCATGTACACACACACACACACACACACACACACACACACACACCCCACAGAAACGAAGAGTATGTAGATAATGCAGAGAAAGAATTTTTAAAGAAAGAAGTGTTGTTGTAAAAATATAAAAAATAAAAAAAAGTATATGGGTTGCCTTTTATCCCCACTAGGTCGGCACCATGGTGCCCCAAGATATCTGCTGGATATCTTGCCAGAAGCACACATTCTAATTCCGTGGCGGCCCAGACCAGCCGCCCCACACTTTCCTACACTTAAGTCGCTACATGAAAGAACACACAACACAAGAACCTTAGATCCAATTGATAAGATATAATTGCCCACCTAGACATACAAAGCCCAGTACCATCCATCCCTTAAGAACATTAATAGCGACCTGTAAATGCACAGAGCAGAATCTTTTTTTTTTTTTTTTTTTTTCTTTTTTTCTGAGCTGGGGACCGAACCCAGAGCCTTGCGCTCCCTATATAAGCGCTCTACCACTGAGCTAAGTCCCCAGCCCCCACAGAGCAGAATCTTAACATCACCTGCCATGGTTTTTCACCCCTCTCCCCCCTGTCTCTTCTCCTCTCTGTCCAGTCTCCTCCTCTTCCTTCAAACTTCTCTCCCACCCATCCTTCCTTCTCCTCCAATGACAGCCTCCTTCTATCCTGTACCTGCCCCTCACCTGTACTTTACAAATTCAATCAGGAGAAGGTTCTGGTGAAGTCACCTGAATCTTGAGTAGTGATTAGGCAGTCATCCTTGGGGCAGTGGAATTAGCATCAAAATACAGATAACTCCAGGGCAAACCACAACAAGAAGGAAAGTTGATCAATTTCACTGACATGTGTTGATCCATAATAGATTGTAAAAATTGAGATTTGAATAAATAAAAATGGTAATAATTTCCTATGGATGGGGAATTTACTATGAATTTTTATAGACTCAAAACCCCAAAAAATCAGGTGTATCATCAAGCATCTTTCTGAATAATTGCAGAAATATCATTTCATTATTGCTGTTTAAGTTTTTTTGAGACAAGTTCTCTTTATAAATCTCAGGATGACCTTGAACTCACAATTCTCCTGCATCAGCTTTCTGAGTACCAGAATTCCAGGTACCTGTATTTCACTGCTACCACAGGCGTTGAAAATAAAATCTTAACTCAAAACCTTCTAATAATCATGAAATAATTAAGACTCTAGGCGATAGCCCCAGAGCATTAGAGACTATTTCATCCTAGGAAAAAGAAAAAAAGAAAAAGAAAAGGCGTTCTCAGTAGGAAGAATAAGAAAGGAAGGGTGGTTATGCCCCTGGTCCATTCCCCTCCACTGTAAGGTTGGGTGAGCATCTCTTCACATATGAAAATGTGTTTGTAAAACTCCTCAGACTGACCAATGAGCCCGAGAGGCAGGCTTGGACCTCAGAATGAAGACAGTGCTCACTGAAAGGTTAGGGGTAGTCTGACTTAGACTGCCTCACCCCTCCCTAGCCCCCAAGCTGACACAGTACCCCACAGATGGGCTATGCCGGGGACCGTAACTTCAGCAGTGGGCAAAGACCACCAGCGGCATACCACAAGGTAGCTCTTCTGGCATCCTGAGATGTTGCCCAGAGAACTCCTTGCTTGCCCCCAGGGAAACACTGGGGTATTAGAGCCCAGACTTTCTGTGGTGAAATAAACAAAACAAAACAAAACCAAAGAGGTGAGGTAAAGACGCATTGCCATCTTTCCTGGCCTTGGCATAGGGCATAAAACTTATGACTTAGGAGAAAATTCACCATGTTTACGTGCTGATTTAGTGTATTTCAGTGTTTCTTATACTCCTAAAGCTGAAGTACTAATCATACTCTCTGTGGTTCTTCCTGGGATGGAAAACAATCTCACAAAGCAAGATCTATAGGCCTGTATGTTAGGTCTATATGATAACGGTACACTCTGTGTGTTATGGTATCTCCAGGAATCATTCCCAAATGACAATAACAAACCTTATAAAACACACACACGGTCACACATGTTTTGAGGGTTTGCTACCAGATGGATCATATCGTGGACTCCAGATTGCGTTTAAAAACACAAGAGGCTTGCCTACTGCCATGGAGTGTGGTCAGACAGACAGAACACAGCCAGCGGCCTGCCTGTTATGTGGCCAGCCCTCAGTGGGCACCGCTATGATGTCCAAGTTTGTGGTAGAGAGATGTGAGAGAAAGAGAAGCTAGATGGTTTGAGAACTATGAAGAGAGGCAGAACTGGAGATGTGAGTTTGGTGAGGACCAGCCTGCTGTGAGGAGCCTGCCCTGCCACCTGAGGGCATGGCGAAGTCCCAGCCTGGGCTGCCTTGAGGAGCAAACGTGACACAGATGTCTCCTTTGTAGGCGAGCACTCCATTGACATTTTTCTCTGCACTTTGACCAGTTTTGAGTTTCTGCATTAGCCAACTTGTGCCGCATCTGACGTCGGAGAGTTCCACTAATCTATTAGATTAGCAGTTTGATATCTCATGTCCATTTAGCAAACTGATAGTAGCTAAGTTCACCCCTGGGCCTGTGAGCCGCCCAACCGTGCATTCTTCAAATCGGGATTTTCTAGAAAGCTAAGCTGACCATTACGGTGCCACAGAGAACAGTGATATTCCTGAGACTCTTAATGTAACAGCATTACACTTTCCACATGATTTTATGGGAGAGGGAGTTAAGGAAAAGCTCAGTTGAGTGTTTCGTTGCTTACCCACATGATCTACATGACAACAGGGGTGGCTGCAGTCCTATCACATGATCGCCTGCACATCTGTTGCCATGGCAACGGCCATACATTCCCGGCATACATTTGGTTCAACTCCCACCTTCACCTGGGAGCAGTGATGTCACCGTTCAAATAAAAGACAGACCCTTTCTGCCCCCTCTCTTCTCTTTTTCTCTCTTCTCTCTCTCTTCCCCCTTCTTGTCTCCATCGTCCCCAATAAACCTCTTCCATTATTGACCTGGTGTGATCTCTAACACAACATCCGGGACCTCAAGGACACGCCTCTTCAGAATGACTTCTTTCTTGAAGTGTCCGATGTCCTTGAGGGCATAGAGAGAGGCTGGATTAAGCTGGACGTCTCTTGTCTGGATAGCTGCAGAGTCTCCTGGTAGTCTTTGTAGTTGCATGGTTGAGCTGTGACAATAAAATAAAAGGCTAGAACATTGCTAAAGTTCATAATGGGAAATAAACCAAGTATTGAAAAGCTGGGAGGGAGCTATCGCTACCAGATCTTAAACCCTGGTTTTATGATGAAAGATTTTCATCTTGAGCACGGAGACAAAGACTAAACTAGGACACCAGGAAAGTCTAGAGACAGCCTCAGCAACCTGTGGAGATCAGTACACAGTAAGGAAGACGTCTGAACTCACTGGAGACAGCGGCCAGCTTTAGTTAAATGATGACACCGCCACCATTTACCAGTCGTTTGGAAAAAGGTAACCTTAGGCCACGTTCTCACAGTGTTCAGGAGAACAGAATGGGTATGCGTCAGAGACCTAACTACAAAACCTGAAGCTTTGAATGTAATAGAAGGCAAAGCTTTCTCTAGAACTTGCTTTAGAAGGCCACTTTATATGACGCAAAATGTAAACGCAATAAAAATTGAGGAATTTGTTCATAAAGGTGAAAACAACTTTCACACAGCAAAACATATAAGCAAAAAAAAAAATAAACATTGAATTGGAACTCATATTTCAAAACTGTCACAAATGACCGATCTCTCTAATATATTAAAGATCTTTAAAATGGGAGAGAAAGGCACTTCTGTTGGTAAGATGGGGAGTGGGGAACCCAGGTAGTTCACAGATGGATCTAAAGGCATCAGTATATTGTGAGTTTAACTCGCAGTAAGAGAAATGCACTGTCCTGAGAAAACGAATCTGGAATATTATTTCCCTTCTATGTGCTTGGCAGCAGCTCATAATCTTTACAATTTATTCTATTGTTGAGATAAAGCTTTATTCCCTTATGTCCTGCGGGGATGAATGCCAAGTGCGCTGACACGGTGGAGAGCCGCAGAGGGTCTACCGAGACTCCATACGCAGGCAGCAATTTAAATTCTTGAAATTAATTCTCAAGCTCTGCCTAGAGCAAAATAAAATACACGAAATGAATGCTTTCCAGTATTATTTGTCATTGAAAATAAGCGAATATGTTACCTAAATTCCAAGTATTGAAAAGTAGTTGAAAATAAAATCTGGAGCACTGGGAACGAGCCCTCTGCTACTCTAAAGCTGAAAGATGCATCTTGAGGTGCTCACACAGAGCCATGCCGGCTGCATCACTAGCTGAGAAGAAATGGGAAAGGCACATTTCTGTCTCTAGCTACCCAAAGGAGCACAGCTTCTGAGTAGAGACGGGGAAATAATAAAATACAGTCAGATGGGTCTGCATGCACTTGTGAAAGGAGTCATGGGAAGGTACACGAGGAAGCAGAAAAACAGGTTACTGACAAGGAACACGGTGTCTAGGGGAGGGTGAGCCATGTGGAGGGCATGGTCAGGGGTGGGGGAGGGCAGCTACATCTCTGAGAATCTGTCCTTACCATTTTCCCCCTTCAGAAGCTTATTAATGCTGTACAATGCGTTAGTAACTCAAAACCAAGACGAGTGAGGGTAAATAAAAAAACTAATACTAAATAAAAACCGAAACAAATGGACATCACCTGTATTTCCAAGACACAGCATTTAAAAGGGAGTAAGGAAGAAAAAAAAAATACAGGCAACTTCATTTTATTTATTTATTTATATTTATATTTTAAAAATTTATTTTATTGGGGTTGGGGATTTAGCTCAGTGGTAGAGCGCTTGCCTAGGAAGCGCAAGGCCCTGGGTTCAGTCCCCAGCTCCGAAAAAAAGAACCAAAAAAAAAAATTTGTTTTATTTTTTATTTTTTCATTTTAGTGTTTTGAGACCTGGTCTCATTGTGCAGTCTAGATTGGCCTGAAACATACAATCCTTCTGCCTCAGCTTTCCTAGTGCTGGAATTATGGACTGTGCATGTGTTTGCGTGTATGTGTATGCACACGTGCATGGCTGTAGGGTTGGCAGAGACCGCCACTGCTTGCCTTCCTCGACAGCCCCCACTTTACTCACCGAGGCTGAACTCAGAGGTTGCCAATTCTACTGGGGTAGCTAGCCAGCTTGCCCCCGGGGTCTCCCGTCTCCATGTCCCAAATGCTGAGATTCCAGGTGGGCCCTCCGTTTATCACCTTTGATATGTGTCCTGGGGACCCACACTCCAGTGGTTTATCCACTGAGCTTTCTCCCTGGCCCTCGTTTTTGTTTTTGTTTTTAATAATAATTTTAATTTTGTGCTAATTGAGATGTCACATGAAGTTGTTATTTAAGAGGGGTTCCGGTGGCGTTGGACAACCTGACAGAGGTAAAAACCATGGCTTCTTGGTTCCTGCAGGCACGGGTCTGTGGACGCCCTGTGCTTTCTGACTGCCATTGTCCTGGCTAGAGAGCCTGATGGCTGTCCTTGTCATCTGTTGTGTGACTATTGCTGGATTGGTTGAGTTCAATGCTGGAACATCTGAGGCCCAAAACCCAACAGCAGCAGCAGCAGCAGCAACAACAACAACAACAGCAACAACAACAACAACAACAACAACAACAACAACAGCAACAAATGAAGCACTGGGAATTCAGGAGTGAGCTCTTCTCAGGCCTTGAAGTCTGTGGCTGTTACGTCCTCTCTTCTTTCTATATCTCTGTGTTTGTTTTATATTTGAAGGTCAGTGATTTTAATCAAACTAAAATTATAGTAGGGAATTTCTGTCTCCCCAGTTTAGAAAGCTGGGGGGGTGACTGTGTCTACCCCATCTTTCTAGAAGCTTCCTCAAAGGTATTTTGAGTACAACTTAAAGAAAAAATGGAAACTGAAAGAACCCAAAGCCACTATCCTCACCCCCTGATTTGAGGTGACCAAAGGAATGTATCGTGACCACCTTTGGTAGGTCTGTTCTGTGGAGGACAACTGGTGCCATGATCCTGAAACTAAAACAAGTGAGCAGATGTGTTGGTGTTTCAGAACCGGGGTTTTCCTGGGGTAGAGGAATACACAGATGTGAGAAGTGAAAGGCAAGGAAAGCCTTGTGGAATGGATTGGGGTTTGGAGTCTATGTATCATGTATGTATGGGTGTATGGGTGTATGCATGGGTGTATGTATGTATGTATGTATGTATGTATGTATGTATGTATGCATGCATGCATGTTCAACAAAAGCTGCAAGAAACATAGGACCTCTATGTACATAACTGACCTGGTGCCAAAGCGTCTTGCAGACGACAGATGCTAAAGCAGCGAGGAAGACTTGGAAGCTGCACATGGCTGCAGATGCGATTAAAGATCCTTTTTAGAGAGGACACAGCGTTGCACACGCACTCTTAGAGCATGACTGTGTGAGGCTGGCACTTTAGGTATTTGTTTAAACACGATCTATGGCATTCACCAGCCAATGTTCGAGCGGCAGCTGTTTCTCCTTCCTCTGCACTGATGATGGAGTGGCTTCCTTAGCTCTGGGAAATACTTAGAAATGGAACGCTCACTGGATGCCCTTTTCTGCCTACTCCCTTCGACCTCCTTCCCACACATCCCTTGCTATCTCCACGCCCCATTTACTCTCAGCTGTATCTTACTCCCATCCCCAGCAATGTGCACATTTGCAAAATTGGACACCAGGATTTTTTAAGGGCGTGTCCCCGTTTCCTGGCTTCTTTAAACGTGCATGTATGTACAGTCAGCCTACTTGATAAACTTGTCTGTCAGTGTGCTCTTGGAGTTCGCACAGACTTCTTGACCTATGGCTATGTGTATTGACCGTGGACAGGAGGCCATACTTGCAGAAGGGTTGACTACAGCAGTCAGTTTGCTGCAGCTAGATATGATTGTTAAACATGTGTTATGGTGGTGACCACGGAAACTCTTATGGAAAATATAGGTCTATGGTTCCCATACTCACTAACATGTTTAATCCAATTGTTAGCCTCTAACACACTTGCAAGAAATACATCTTTACAGTGGGTAACAAAAGGTTAAAATGGGATCAGCTATTTCCCACCACAAGAATCCTGTCTGGCTATATATACATTGTATTCCTTGGTTCATTCCTTCATCCATCCATTCATTCACTTTATTTATTTATGACTACTGTGGGACACAGGAAAAGGTAACACTGGACTCATTTAAAGCCAATCTTGTGAACTCTTTTTGCTTCATAATGGAAATCTTGAGAGTCACATGTTTTATAGATTAATTCACATTTCTGTTGGACACAGACAAGGAGCCCAAGACACAATTGATAAGTTTAAGTCTATAACAAATGTGTCAGGGCTTTATCAACTATTGAGTATGGCTGCACAGGAGGCTGTGGCAATATCTCCTTTCTTCTGGCGGCTGTCCAGAGGCAAGTGGACCTGGGCTCCACAAAGGGCAGGTACTGTTATTTGTAAAACGCAAACGGCTTTACTAGGTTTGCTTATTATAAAAGTAATTATTTCTCAAGCAGCTCAGAAATGTACCTATTATAATCAAAAATTAAGTGAAAGATCATATTTGTTCTATCTTCCCTCAGGGATAACTGTTATGGCATTATTAAAAAAGCCCACGACCGGTTCTGGCGAGTCCCCACTCCACGTAGATCCGCCTGCTCTAGCTGTTTCTCTGTCAGCCGCTTTCACGCACCGTCCACTTGGCAGGTTGTTACCACACCTGACACACACATCATGGTCCACAGCCTACCTCGGCTTCCTGTCCTGGACTCTGCTCACACCCCCAACAACCCAGTTACAGTCATGACTCAACAAATCGTGACCCATCGACCAGATTTATATGTCAAATGCTCAATGTACAATAACAGCCACACAATTAACTTATAACCAATTGATAAAGATATAAACCGCCCACCTAGATATAATTTGTTCATCTAGACATACAAAATCCTGTACACATCCATCCCTTAAGAGTCATAACCTGTAAATGTGCAGAGAGAAATCTTAACATCTGCCTCCGTGTTCTCTCAGCTGCTCCATCCGATCTCCTCTCCTCTCTAAAACTTTTCTCCTGCCCATCCTTCCTTCTCGTTCAATGACAGGACTCGTTCTATCCTGTACCTGCCTTCACCTGCATAATGACATCAACCTACAGATAGCAGCTGAGGAAGAGATTGCTCTGTGCTTCAGAGAATGGGCTGCTCTTGCAGAAGACCCAGGTTCAGTTCCTAGGACCCACAGCCATCCATATCTCCAGTTTCAGGGAATTTGACACCCTCTTCTGACCTCCTAATGGACCAGGTACACATCTGGTGGCTGGACATACATGCAGGGGAGACACTCAGACGCACATATAAAAGAAACAGATATAAAAATGTTTAAAGATAACAACTGTTAAAAGTCAGTACACTGGCTTGATGTGGGACTGTGGTTCAGTACTCGGAGTTCTTGGAAGGCAGAGGTAAACAGTTTATGACTTTTAGACCATCCTGGACTGCATAGTAAGTTCTAAGCCAGCCCCCATGGACTTCGTGGAGAGATGGTGTCTCCAAAGGAAGCAGCAGTCATACATAGCATATTTCAGACTTTTAATTAACATAAATCTTTCACAAATGAGAAGAAATTATATTGTTTCTGAAACTGTTTTTTCGATATCATAAATACTTTTAAATTTAATGTTAACACGTAAAAGTATAAAGGTGAATGCATTAATGGTGTGCGATGTTTCTAAATACCGAGAAGTGCTTAAATAAATTGAGCCATTCGCCTCGTTAAACACTTATTTCTTTATGATGAAAGCTTTCCAATCTGTCCAACTTTCTGAAATGTGAAGTTCATTGCCACCATCTACACTTGTCTCTCTTTGGACCTCTGTAGTGTAGCACCTCAGAACATCGTGCCCTCATCTAAC